>NW_015505287.1:657454-667806 GCF_001515645.1 Sinocyclocheilus grahami | reverse complement strand
GCAACACTACCACACTTTCATCTGCCCCAGATAGAGCCCTTGTGACAAACAGAGATGCAACAGGGCCTTCAGAGGCTGAACAACTTTTTGCTGCTGAGCTTGTTTTCATTGATAGACATGTACGGACCCCAGCTTGTCCAAATTCATCGACACCTGGCCCTGATGTGAGGCCCAGAAGCCGTGCACAGGGACCCAGCCATTATAATGGCTCATTCAACTTGGGCCCACACATGCACGCACAGCTTCAACGCCCACCCATCATCTCAGCCCCTTATGGTAGAGCTCCAGATGGACCTAAAGCTAAACTTGACACTTACGATGGTAAGGATGTTTGGGACTCTTTTATCATTCCTTTTGAGCGCAGAGCTGTCATTTACAGATGGAGTGCAGTAGAGAGAGTGGATAAACTGCATGAATGTCTAAGAGGCGCTGCTGTGAGATATTTGTGCTCATTACCTGAACACATACGTGAAGATTACTTTCTGCTGAAAGAACAGCTGGCTTTCCGATTTGGCCAAAAAGAGCCTCCCACCACAGCACGGAGGAGACTTGGGGAACTGCGCCAGTCTAAAGAAACTGTTTCAGAGTTCACTGAGGAGGTTCACAGGCTTGTCATTTTGGCTTATCCTGGAGTTGACATTGAGCTCAGGGAGAAAATTGCTGCTGACGCTTTTCTTAAAGGGCTGCGCAACCAGAAAGTGGCATATGAAGTTATGAACCGTGACCCTGTATCACTGGATGAGGCACAGCGGCTAGTTTCATCCTACGAACACAACTTCAAAGCGACACTCGAGCGAGACTTCGATCAGAGGGGGAGGACAACACGTAGAGTATCCTGGGCTGATCTAGACATGGATTCTGATGAGGAGCCACAGGCCTTGCAGTCACGTAGAGTGCAGTCACAGGGCTATGTTACACAGCACCAGTTGCAAGGATAAAGTTATAAAGTTGATAAGCTCCAACTATCGATAGACCATCTACCTCCTCCCTCTTCAGTTGTTCTCCCTTCTACCCACCCACCAAGATTCTGTCCCAAGCCCGCCCGCTCCCGCAAAAATATATCTTATCTGGTCCTGCACCCGCCCGCGATATTCATGTTTTGTCCCGCTCCCGCCCGCAAAAGCCCACATAAAAGTAATCTATATAGATTGTTTTAAGTACATTGAAGAAATTTACATGAAATGGTTCTGTAACATCTCCTAAGCTCCACAACATCTCAGCATAAACATAACAAAATACTACCGATAAAATATTTGTTATTTAGACTAACATTCACAACCACTGTTATTTTTTATGGAAAGCAAGCATGGGCTGCTGCGTGCATGGTTTGGCATGGCAGAATGCGAGCAGCACACTCCCTTTATTATCACAAAAAGCTGACATCTTAGTTAATCGCGATCTCATAAAGCTCTGCTATAACACTAAATATATGCACAATTAATCTTTCAGAGTGTCTAAAATGAGAGGATTCGTGAGCACGCAATTTCAGCACTGCGGTGAGTAGATTCTAACTTGATCGCCTCTGATTGGCCATTGCGTTCCAGAAATCAACAGCTGAGTCTGTGATTGGCTACATTATAAATGGAAACTAGGCTATGTCTAGCTTGCGCGTTAATCATTTTAATGTTAATATTAGTTGTTCTTTTTGCTTTAGTGCAACAGATAAATAACAATTTATATTTTTTAGACACTTTATGTTTAGATCACTTCTATTTTGCGGGAGTCCCGCAAATCATTTTATTCTCCCGCATCCCGCACACACACGAGTCTCTTCCCACCCGCACCCGCACTCGCCCATCAAGAGTTGTCCCGCGCTACTCCCGCGGGAGTGCAGGTCTCTACATCAGAGCGGCTAGTGGGCCATGTTTTCAGTGTGGGGAGGAGGGACATTACAAAAGAAACTGCTCACGGTCCCCCAGTTCATCTACAAGTCTCCCTGCAAACACTGTGACAAAAATGGAGCCCCCAAGTCAAAACCGCTCCGAGCAAGCAGAGCAAAGTACATCCATTGTACTGACTGTTGATGGCATATCTGTAAATGCAGTTATAGACACGGGTGCTGAGGCCACAATCATGTCTGAAGAAACATACAGCAAATTACCTGTTAAAACACCTGCAGGACTGAAAAAGGTGTGTCTCCGAAATGCAGAAACTGGAAGGGAGATGTCAGCAACAGGCGGAGTGAAAGTGGAATTCAGAATTGGCACAAAAGTGTTGGAGTGCACAGTTTGCATTGCACCAATTTGTGATGCCCTTCTCCTGGGTTTAGATTTCTGAAAAGCTGCCGATTTCACCATTCATGCCTCTGGCAAAGTTTTCATGGACTCAGAACTCATCCCAGCCTATATATCTGAAGGCAAGGGGCCAGACTACGCCATTTCGAGGGTGATGTTAGAGAGTGATTTCACTGTGCCACCAGAGTGTGAATGTTTAGTTTGGGGTGTGGTAGACGACCCAAAACCAGAACTCCCTGCTGTTCTAGAGCCTGTTAGCCTGGCTGATGGAGTGTCTTCAGGCAGTGTCATGATTAGCATGGAACAGAGGATTCCGGTCAGGCTATGCAACATCACAGCTTCCAGTAGATCCTTATCAAGGGGAGTCTGATTGGGGGTGCTCATCGAAGCATATCCTGATGCTCAAGAGAAGAGAGAGAGAGCCTATACAGTTCCAGTCGAGGCTCAGTTTCATGCAAAAGGTGGGGACTCAGTGCCACAAGACCCTAACAGTGAGCCTCCAGATGAGCACCATGTAAGAAGGGTGTCCTCACTAAACGTCTTTGACCTTCCAGAGCACCTCAGACAGTTGTTCACTTCTGCAAGCGAAACGCTCACTGAACATCAGCAAGAGATGTTAATAGCTCTACTGAGTGAACACCAAGAAGTTTTTGCAGCAACTGATGATGATCTGGGGAAGTTCTCTGCTCTGCAGCACAGCATTGATACAGGAATGGCTAGGCCTGTTTGACAGCCTGTACGATGTATCCCTTTGGGGTTCTGGAATGAGGAGGAAACACATCTAAAAAAAATGCTTGAAGCAGGTATTGTGGTCCCCTCAAGCTCTGAATGGGCATCCCCTATCGTCCTCGTAAGGAAGAAAGATGGCCGGGTCCGCTGTGCGTAGATTATCGACAACTTAATGATCTTACCGTTAAGGATGCGTATCCCCTACCAAAAATAGAGGAATGCCTGGATGTGCTGGGTGGCGCAAAGACATTCTCAACACTTGACCTTCAGTCAGGGTACTGGCAGATTGAAATTAATAAAAAAAGACAGATCCAAGACTGCTTTTGTGACAAGGTATGGATTATATGAGTACACCAGAATGCCATTTGGGTTGTGTAACGCACCCAGCACCTTCCAGAGGGCCATGGAGTTGGTTCTACGAGGGTTGCAGTGGGACACTTTGCTGATATACCTGGATGACATAATCATCTTTGGTGAAGATGTGGAACAGTGTATTGAATGCCTTGCAGAGGTTTTTCAAAGGTTACAGGATTATGGACTCAAGCTAAAGCCCTCAAAATGCCAGCTGCTAAAGGACAAATTTTTGTTCCTGGGTCACATTGTGAGCGGCGAAGGAATTAAGACCAATCCTTCCCTCATTAATGATGTTAGGGGATGGAAGACCCCAACCAGCCTCCAGGAACTCCAGTCTTTCCTGGGTCTCTGCAATTATTACAGGAGGTTTGTTGCCAAATTTGCTGAAATAACTGCACCCTTGACAATGCTACTCAAAAAGGGGACCCCCTTCTCCTGGGAAGAGGAGCAGCAAAAGGCTTTCGAACATCTTAATAGGAGTATCATGACTGCACCCATCTTGGTGTTATCAATTACATCAGGAAAGTTTGTCTTGGACACTGATGCATCCAACCAAAGCATTGGAGCAGTTACAGTGGGGGGAAGAGAAGGTTATCTCATTCGCCAGCTGTCTGCTCACACCAGCACACCAGCGGTACTGTGTCACACGTAAAGAACTCCTAGCTGTTGTTAGATTTACCAGACAGTTCCGCCACTATTTGCTGGGGTCTAACTTCATACTGAGGACGGATCACAGCAGTCTAACGTGGCTTTACAGGTTTAAGAGACCAGAAGGCCAACTTGCTAGATGGCTTGAAGAACTTAGCCAGTACAACTTTGTCATCGAGCATAGGGCGGGCACGCACCACACAACGCTGATGCACTTTCCCGAAGGGCACTGGATGAGGGACCTTGTGACTGTTATCAAGCAGGAAAAGAGCTGGGTAGCTTGCCGTGGAATGGCTGTCCTTTCTGTCGAAAGCTGCACCATCAATGGGCCAGATTCGAGGAAGGTGTCGATGATGTTATCCCCTTGGCGGTAAGATGCACACACTCTGTAAACTGTCAGAATGAGAGTAGTTGCACTAACACCTCCAGTCATGTGAATGAAGTAGGTGCTGACAACCCAGATCCTTCCGCAAACTGGCTGCAACCACTGGGCCTCAAAAGTCTCAAGGAAGAACAGTTAGCTGACCCAGTCCTTTCAATTCTCCATAAATGGATGTCTGATGGTTCTTTGCCTGCTAAGGAAGAAGTCATGATGCTGAGCCCAGCAGTTCGTAAGTACTGGCTCTGTTGGTCTCAAGTGGAGATGAGAGATGGGATCCTCTACTACCGTTGGGACAATGTCACTGGAGGCATGTCACCTCTGTGCTTACTTGTTCCTGCTTCCCTGAAAAATTAGGTTCTCCAAGCCTGTCATAATCCAGCACAAGCAGGTCATGCAGGGGAGGAAAAGACACTCATGCGCCTCCGCAGTCATTACCACTGGTACAATATGGGAAATGATGTACGCCTTTTTGTCAAGAAGTGCCCACAGTGTAGTTCCTGTAAGATCACCAGTCCAATGGGAAGGGCCAAGCTCCAGAACTACCAGGCCGTAGCACCAATGGACCGACTCCACTTTAATGTCCTAGGACCATTTCCACAATCTAAGTCAGGCAATCGTTACATTCTCGTTATAATCAACCAGTTTACCCGCTGGGTAGAGGCATTCCCTATTCCCGAACAAGGAGCAGAGACAACAGCAAAGAGGTTGGTGTTTGACTTTATTTCCCGCTTTGGAGTTCCCCTTGAAATTCACACTGACCAAGGACGAAACTTTGAGAGCTCACTGTTCAATGAAGTTTGTCGCCTGTTACAAGTCACCAAGACTCGGACCACACCATACCATCCAGCTTCAAACGGGCAAGTGGAAAGATTCAATAGAATGTTATTGCAGATGATACGGTGTTACATGGATCAAAGTCAACGGAATTGGGATGAACATCTTCCCCTACTCACTGCGGTGTACAGGAGCACTGTGCATTTAGCAACAGGTTTCACACCAAATCAGCTGATGCTGGGCCGAGAAGTTTTCCAACCACATGACATCTGGTTAAGAACAGCTGAAGTTACCAGGGAAGCTAGAGAAAGACCTAAGTTTGTTCATGAACTGCAAGCTAACCTACAGCTTGCTCATCAAGTAGCGCGTCAGAACTTACACTCTGCTCAGATTCGCCAGAAGAAGGTCTATGACTTACGAGCCAGAGAGAAGTCCTTCCAAGTGGGTGATCTTGTTTTAGTGAGGGTCAGTAGCAGGAAAAAGGGGTACAGTCAAAAACTTCAAGCTCCATGGCAGGGGCCATTCATTGTTGCAGAATGCCTTGGACCAGTGCTCTACCGTGTCAAAGACAGATGAAGTGATAAAGTACTGCACCGTGGTCGTTTACAACCCTATCTAAGTGATCACATTCCCACCTGGATGCAGCGGCTGCGACAGAAATACACCGGCACTGAGGAAGTCTCATTGGTTCCAAAAACTGACCAGGAACCTGTAGTCACTGCAGCAGAAGCGTCAAATCTTTCATCCTCCGACAACTCTTTGTCAAAAGAGCCTCAGACCCTTCTCACAATGGATTTTAACAGTGATCCAGATCCCTGTGGAAAAGAGGGGACGAAGACAAAAGGACTTGTTCGGGCTCCAAGTTGTTATATGGACTAACAAGAGAAAAAGAAGAAGAAAAGTTAACTATTAGCCCTCAGTAGTGCAGAAGGGACTCTGCCAAGCTAAAAAAAAAAAAGGGAGGTGGTGTTATAGTGTTAGTTGATTAAATATAAGCTGAGTTACAGTTATTTTATATGTACTAATAATGAGTTCTGTATTGTCCAATTAGATGCTGTTACGTCATTGCACGGGGACTAGTTCACTGGTTGTTTATGTTTAGTGTCAGTATGCTCGCAGGCTCCGGTGCAGATGGTTGTAGTCAAACCCATTAGCACTGGGCAAGAGCATAAACCCCACTGTTGTAAAGTTATGCTTTACTAAGTAAAGGTCCTGCAACGGATTATCTTTGTTGTGTGCTTCTCTTCATGCCTCCACGGACACTGATAAACTAACATTACAGACGAGAGCACAACAATATGATGAGATTTTAAAGGGATATAGTTCACCCAAAAATTAAAATACTGTTATCATTTACTTCAAGTTTCAAGTTGTTCTGAACCTATATGAATTTCTTTCTTCTCCTCAACATAAAAGAAGATATTTTGAAGAATATTCGTAACCACCAGAAAGTTTCTGGTCCATGTTGACTCAAATAGTGTTTTTTTTTCATACTATGGAAGTCATGGGGGCACAGAAGCTGTTTGGTTACCAGTAGACTATTGTTCCAAAATATATACGTTTGCATTCAACAGCAGAAGGAAACTGTCACGACACACACACTGGGAGCACAGGAACGAACGCGGAGACGAGGAACAAAGTAAATTTCAAAGATTTAATAAACAAAAGCTGGGAATACAGATACACAGGATACACTGAGGACACGAAATGACATTCGACAGCGGACAGGCAACAAGCGTTAAAACACACTTTATATAAACAGAAACTAATGGGACACACCTGGGATCAATATAACTAAAAGGAAATAGGAACAGGAAAAACCAAATATGGGCATAAACATTAACCTGGAGCACATGGAGGAGGAAAACACAACATGAGACATGGAACAAAGTCTGACAGAAACTCATTCAGGTTTAGAACAACAACAACATAACTTTAATTTTTGTGTGAACTATTCTTCCAAAGCAGGCTAATATAGCTGCTGTTGCTATTTGTGTCAATAATGTAAATTAAACATTAGAAAGAATGTTTCTAATCCAAGAACTGGATTAGAAACAGTTCTCTCCAAGAACTGTACTCGTCCAGAGTGAGCAAAAGGGCTGGCAGAATCACTCTGGACCCCTCACATCCAGCACACTCCCTCTTTGATCTGTTGCCATCTGGTCGACGCTACAGAGCTCTGAGCACCAGAACGACCAGACACAGGAACAGTTTCTTCCCTCAGGCCATCCATGTCATGAACACTTGACAATAACTGTGGAACACACACTATTTATTCACTCATACACTTATTTATCTAACACAAACACTCAGTCTACATTTCAATTTACAAATAATATACCTGTACATACAACTGTCTATTGTTATATACCTGTACATACAATTGTCGATTTGTATATTTTTATTCCTTAGTTACTTGTTCTATTTTTCTATTTTTTATTATCTGTGTTTTTTGTTCTGTCACTGTCATTCTGTTACACTGTGGAGCTTCTGTCATGAAAACAAATTCCTCGTATGTGTAAACATACCTGGCAATAAAACTCATTCTGATTCTGATTCTGATTCTGAAAATCACTCACTGTCCTTTACCGAATCGCTTTTGTAAAATAATGTATATTGAATTTATGCAGTGAAGACTATTCAGTCTATATGTAGTCTATTTATTTTATATAATATAATATTTCTTATTCAGTGCTTTAAGTGTTTGTAGGTCAATTTCTTTGTTCTATTGTAATTCATGACTGTAAGTTTGTTTTTACTTAGGCTAGTATTTTTTATTTTGTGATATTGGAATTGGTAACAAGAATTGTGAAATTGCCAATGCATCAAAAATTTTGATTGGATAAAAATCCTGCTTTAAGCTATATATATATATATATATATCATTATTGTGATGGGGGGCCCTGCAGTAAGTAATAGCCCCGGGCCCAGTGAGGTCTTAATGCGGCCCTGATCGTGGACTTCATATCGCGATATTATCATATTGTGAGATTTTGATATCGTTACATCCCTATAATATAATCAAAAGAGTGACATAATTTTTTGATCACAGTATTCAAACTTAAGTCTTTACTGGCCTTTTTTAAAAAATATTGCAATAAATATCATAGCGTGGACTTCATATCACAATATTATCGTATTGTGAGATTTTGATATCATTACATCCCTATATATATTGTGCATACATACAGTTTCCACACTTCAGTAAGCAGCACAACCATTTTCAGCTGTGATAATAATACGATTTCTTGATTACCAAAACAGCATATTAGAACGATCATGTGACACTGAAGACTGGAGTAATGGCTGCTGATAATTCAGCATTAATATGAGAGGGAAAATATTAAAATAGACAATGACAAAGACATGGAGATAGTTGAAGAGACAGATAAGTCGTACAGATACTATTTTTAAGTAGAATGACATTCAGTTCACAAAATGCAGATATTTATTTTAAATAAAGCCATTAGATTTTTGAACAGGTCTTACCAAATACTGGAAGCATGCTGAATCTGTTTCACTGAAATTAGTCTGTAAAAATTTGTTCTCTGTTTTGTCAATAAATATGTTCTTACCCAGTTTGGTGATGCGAGCAGCCTGTTCCCTTTTGTACTAACCTTTTCATCTTCACTTTCTCTTTCCATTGCCATAGTGGAATTGGTGTTAAAACCTCTGAAGTGCAAGATAAGGATCTAATCTCAGGTCTCACTCTATCCATCACGCCTTAACAAAGAAACTTCAGTCTGGTGACTTTTATCCTACAGCAGCAAACACAAAGCTACGCAATGTGAGAAACAGACAAACATCTATGTTTTTATGTACACCACCAAATTCTCCAATGCATCCAAAATATGTGGGTCATTCCTGGGATTCAGTAATATTTCAGAGTTTTTAAAGTGGTGGTTTACCAAAATGAATTGTTAGAAGCTTTTCACAATACTTTGGTATGACCATTATAATGAATAAAATAATTATTGATTAGATTCTTATATCTATCTTAAACCAAGCATTTTGTCATGTTCCTTAGACACCCCTAGTGAAAAATTAATTTACTTAATTGTATTTAAAATATATTTATTTCATGATAAGTATACTAAAAGTTAATTGACATGTCTATACTAACTGAAAATACACTCTAAATGTAGTTATTTCATGCTTTCATCAAGCACAAACTTAGTGCACTACAAATACTATACAATATAAATACTATACTTTTTACAAATGCATTTGGGGAAGGATGATATATATATATATTCATCTTTAAGAAAGTACACTGTCTAGGTTCTTAATTCAATCTACAACATCTTTGAAATTTGTTAAACGTGATTTTCACACATAGGCCTACATACACGTATAAACTAAATGGACGGAACCTTTGAAAGAGGACGCCACTTCATAACCCCAATGACATGTCCATTCTCACTCAGCACAACAACTAGTGTCGATAAGGGATGAATGAAGTAACTCATCTTATGATCCTGTAGCTGTATGAAGGCCATATAATGTATGTCTGTGGGGATGGTTTGTATGTTGTCATTTAGGCTGCTGTATGAGTTCTCACCAAAGACTATGGCACAGAGACAATATCACATTCTGTGTATTCGCAGTGGCGGGCCGTGCATTTTACACCTAGGCCTTCAGTGGCGTCCTACATTAATTAATCCATCTCTTCATACCATCATAATGATGCCACGGCTATAGAAACCATAAATATTACACAGTAATGCAGTATAACAGGGCACTACATAACAGACAGGTATCTTATGTAGCGAGAATGAATGCCATTACTAAAGAAAGAAACCCAATTAACAATTGCGCAACACATCATCTGTAGCTGAAGCATTAACCTAACAAAATGACACAAATACAGTCCATCCGATGTTCTTACAGACATTTATTCACCCAAACGCATTTATACCTTACTACGGAAGTTCTAAGCGGCCATGCATTATTTTTTTTTCCCCATCTTGTTTTCTCGTTATAACGACTTATTTTCTCGTAATATCGACATAACGAGAGTTGTTTTCTCGTTATAACAACTTAATTTTCTCGTTATATCGACATAACGAGTTGTTTTCTCGTTATAACGACTTAATTTTCTCGTGATCTCGACGTTTTTTTTTTTACAATGATTGTTTGATCTACTGTTGTTATAGTAACGAACTCAATCTGATGGACAGATACACCATGCGCTCTTACTGTAGCCTAGGTCGTGGATATTTCAGCAAATT
>NW_015505287.1:649036-653970 GCF_001515645.1 Sinocyclocheilus grahami | reverse complement strand
TCGTTTACAACCCTATCTAAGTGATCACATTCCCACCTGGATGCAGCGGCTGCGACAGAAATACACCGGCACTGAGGAAGTCTCATTGGTTCCAAAAACTGACCAGGAACCTGTAGTCACTGCAGCAGAAGCGTCAAATCTTTCATCCTCCGACAACTCTTTGTCAAAAGAGCCTCAGACCCTTCTCACAATGGATTTTAACAGTGATCCAGATCCCTGTGGAAAAGAGGGGACGAAGACAAAAGGACTTGTTCGGGCTCCAAGTTGTTATATGGACTAACAAGAGAAAAAGAAGAAGAAAAGTTAACTATTAGCCCTCAGTAGTGCAGAAGGGACTCTGCCAAGCTAAAAAAAAAAAAGGGAGGGGGTGTTATAGTGTTAGTTGATTAAATATAAGCTGAGTTACAGTTATTTTATATGTACTAATAATGAGTTCTGTATTGTCCAATTAGATGCTGTTACGTCATTGCACGGGGACTAGTTCACTGGTTGTTTATGTTTAGTGTCAGTATGCTCGCAGGCTCCGGTGCAGATGGTTGTAGTCAAACCCATTAGCACTGGGCAAGAGCATAAACCCCACTGTTGTAAAGTTATGCTTTACTAAGTAAAGGTCCTGCAACGGATTATCTTTGTTGTGTGCTTCTCTTCATGCCTCCACGGACACTGATAAACTAACATTACAGACGAGAGCACAACAATATGATGAGATTTTAAAGGGATATAGTTCACCCAAAAATTAAAATACTGTTATCATTTACTTCAAGTTTCAAGTTGTTCTGAACCTATATGAATTTCTTTCTTCTCCTCAACATAAAAGAAGATATTTTGAAGAATATTCGTAACCACCAGAAAGTTTCTGGTCCATGTTGACTCAAATAGTGTTTTTTTTTCATACTATGGAAGTCATGGGGGCACAGAAGCTGTTTGGTTACCAGTAGACTATTGTTCCAAAATATATACGTTTGCATTCAACAGCAGAAGGAAACTGTCACGACACACACACTGGGAGCACAGGAACGAACGCGGAGACGAGGAACAAAGTAAATTTCAAAGATTTAATAAACAAAAGCTGGGAATACAGATACACAGGATACACTGAGGACACGAAATGACATTCGACAGCGGACAGGCAACAAGCGTTAAAACACACTTTATATAAACAGAAACTAATGGGACACACCTGGGATCAATATAACTAAAAGGAAATAGGAACAGGAAAAACCAAATATGGGCATAAACATTAACCTGGAGCACATGGAGGAGGAAAACACAACATGAGACATGGAACAAAGTCTGACAGAAACTCATTCAGGTTTAGAACAACAACAACATAACTTTAATTTTTGTGTGAACTATTCTTCCAAAGCAGGCTAATATAGCTGCTGTTGCTATTTGTGTCAATAATGTAAATTAAACATTAGAAAGAATGTTTCTAATCCAAGAACTGGATTAGAAACAGGTAAACATACCTGGCAATAAAACTCATTCTGATTCTGATTCTGATTCTGAAAATCACTCACTGTCCTTTACCGAATCGCTTTTGTAAAATAATGTATATTGAATTTATGCAGTGAAGACTATTCAGTCTATATGTAGTCTATTTATTTTATATAATATAATATTTCTTATTCAGTGCTTTAAGTGTTTGTAGGTCAATTTCTTTGTTCTATTGTAATTCATGACTGTAAGTTTGTTTTTACTTAGGCTAGTATTTTTTATTTTGTGATATTGGAATTGGTAACAAGAATTGTGAAATTGCCAATGCATCAAAAATTTTGATTGGATAAAAATCCTGCTTTAAGCTATATATATATATATATATATCATTATTGTGATGGGGGGCCCTGCAGTAAGTAATAGCCCCGGGCCCAGTGAGGTCTTAATGCGGCCCTGATCGTGGACTTCATATCGCGATATTATCATATTGTGAGATTTTGATATCGTTACATCCCTATAATATAATCAAAAGAGTGACATAATTTTTTGATCACAGTATTCAAACTTAAGTCTTTACTGGCCTTTTTTAAAAAATATTGCAATAAATATCATAGCGTGGACTTCATATCACAATATTATCGTATTGTGAGATTTTGATATCATTACATCCCTATATATATTGTGCATACATACAGTTTCCACACTTCAGTAAGCAGCACAACCATTTTCAGCTGTGATAATAATACGATTTCTTGATTACCAAAACAGCATATTAGAACGATCATGTGACACTGAAGACTGGAGTAATGGCTGCTGATAATTCAGCATTAATATGAGAGGGAAAATATTAAAATAGACAATGACAAAGACATGGAGATAGTTGAAGAGACAGATAAGTCGTACAGATACTATTTTTAAGTAGAATGACATTCAGTTCACAAAATGCAGATATTTATTTTAAATAAAGCCATTAGATTTTTGAACAGGTCTTACCAAATACTGGAAGCATGCTGAATCTGTTTCACTGAAATTAGTCTGTAAAAATTTGTTCTCTGTTTTGTCAATAA
Organism: Sinocyclocheilus grahami; assembly: GCF_001515645.1. Classification (NCBI taxonomy): domain Eukaryota; kingdom Metazoa; phylum Chordata; class Actinopteri; order Cypriniformes; family Cyprinidae; genus Sinocyclocheilus; species Sinocyclocheilus grahami. The sequence goes on along the minus strand of NW_015505287.1, from coordinate 651,466 downwards.
ATATGTTCTTACCCAGTTTGGTGATGCGAGCAGCCTGTTCCCTTTTGTACTAACCTTTTCATCTTCACTTTCTCTTTCCATTGCCATAGTGGAATTGGTGTTAAAACCTCTGAAGTGCAAGATAAGGATCTAATCTCAGGTCTCACTCTATCCATCACGCCTTAACAAAGAAACTTCAGTCTGGTGACTTTTATCCTACAGCAGCAAACACAAAGCTACGCAATGTGAGAAACAGACAAACATCTATGTTTTTATGTACACCACCAAATTCTCCAATGCATCCAAAATATGTGGGTCATTCCTGGGATTCAGTAATATTTCAGAGTTTTTAAAGTGGTGGTTTACCAAAATGAATTGTTAGAAGCTTTTCACAATACTTTGGTATGACCATTATAATGAATAAAATAATTATTGATTAGATTCTTATATCTATCTTAAACCAAGCATTTTGTCATGTTCCTTAGACACCCCTAGTGAAAAATTAATTTACTTAATTGTATTTAAAATATATTTATTTCATGATAAGTATACTAAAAGTTAATTGACATGTCTATACTAACTGAAAATACACTCTAAATGTAGTTATTTCATGCTTTCATCAAGCACAAACTTAGTGCACTACAAATACTATACAATATAAATACTATACTTTTTACAAATGCATTTGGGGAAGGATGATATATATATATATTCATCTTTAAGAAAGTACACTGTCTAGGTTCTTAATTCAATCTACAACATCTTTGAAATTTGTTAAACGTGATTTTCACACATAGGCCTACATACACGTATAAACTAAATGGACGGAACCTTTGAAAGAGGACGCCACTTCATAACCCCAATGACATGTCCATTCTCACTCAGCACAACAACTAGTGTCGATAAGGGATGAATGAAGTAACTCATCTTATGATCCTGTAGCTGTATGAAGGCCATATAATGTATGTCTGTGGGGATGGTTTGTATGTTGTCATTTAGGCTGCTGTATGAGTTCTCACCAAAGACTATGGCACAGAGACAATATCACATTCTGTGTATTCGCAGTGGCGGGCCGTGCATTTTACACCTAGGCCTTCAGTGGCGTCCTACATTAATTAATCCATCTCTTCATACCATCATAATGATGCCACGGCTATAGAAACCATAAATATTACACAGTAATGCAGTATAACAGGGCACTACATAACAGACAGGTATCTTATGTAGCGAGAATGAATGCCATTACTAAAGAAAGAAACCCAATTAACAATTGCGCAACACATCATCTGTAGCTGAAGCATTAACCTAACAAAATGACACAAATACAGTCCATCCGATGTTCTTACAGACATTTATTCACCCAAACGCATTTATACCTTACTACGGAAGTTCTAAGCGGCCATGCATTATTTTTTTTTCCCCATCTTGTTTTCTCGTTATAACGACTTATTTTCTCGTAATATCGACCTAACGAGCGTTGTTTTCTCGTTATATCGACATAACGAGAGTTGTTTTCTCATTATAACGACTTATTTTCTCGTAATATCGACCTAACGAGCGTTGTTTTCTCGTTATATCGACATAACGAGAGTTGTTTTCTCGTTAAAACGACTTCATTTTCTCGTTATATCGACATAAAGAGAGTTGTTTTCTCATTATAACGACTTATTTTTCTCGTGATCTCGACAAAAAAAGTTGTTCTCTAAGTTACAAAACTGCGCCAACAGGTGGCACTATTGACCTGAATATAACTGATGGGGTGTTGTAGGCTATGCTGTATGTCCACTTTACTGTACGCGTTTGGGATAGAATATGAACCTCGTGATCGCTATAATTTGTACAGTATTGTTCATTAGGCTACTGACATTTAATTCATTCATAAATGTTAAATGCTTGAATCAATATGAGTATTGTATATTTTGTGTATTAAATTCTTGCTAGATGCATGAGTTTCACCAACGCGTTCTGTGTCATAAAATAATAACTGCTTATTAAAATCAAGGTTGACGTCACTGTATTCTGTTTGCACCTATATCTTTATTTGTGCTTCTTTGAGGTATATGATTGTTAGTTAATAAGCGGGGATCTGTTTATCTACAGTAGGACAGGCTTCAACGACGTAGGCTATTTGCAATGTGCCTCTTTTCCTTATTATTAATATTTATTGTTAATCATTAAATTTATATTGATAAGAAATGTGATTGATATGTAAAGTGTATAGGCTAATTTAATTCAGTGATGTTCTACAGTGTTGTAATCTTTTGTGTTTTCTACATTTCTTTGTGGAAACCACACAAACACATATACACACACACACACACATAGCTACACATGAACGCTCTTTTCAAACAGAAGCTTGAAACACACATGATATCAGTCACAGCATATAATGACTACTAAAAATTACAAATTATATATAATTTTCTTTCAAATAAAAGGAAAATTGAAAGT
>NW_015505287.1:643876-645561 GCF_001515645.1 Sinocyclocheilus grahami | reverse complement strand
GTGTGTGGTTGTTTTTCGCAGTCATTAGGACTACTGTTTTTAGATTTACTAAATATAGTAGGCAAATATTTTTTCAAAATGCACTGAAAATCTAAACATGAGAAACATTAATAAAAGTTTTACTAAGTTTTAATAAAATGATTTACAGTGATGCTGTTTGCTAGCTAGTACGCTGGCCATCCAATCAAAGGACGAGAAAATGCTGACGTTATCGTTAGCCAGCTAGATGGCCCTGGTGTTGCCAACTCGAAATCTGATTGGTTAAAGCAACAGTTTCATTGCCATTGATTTAAGCTAACAGAAGCCTGCACTGTTGATTCTGAAGGCCTTAAGGCAGATGTCTTTGACCCTGGCAACACGATTGCTGAAATATGATTGGATAAAAGCTCTAATATAAACATACACTGCTGGAAGCAGTGCAACCAAGAGAAAAGCTATGAAATGAAGAGAATAGACTATTGGAAATAATTTAATACGCATTCATGGAAAAATATATTAAAACTAAATCAGTGATTCTAATAGTGTTTAGGCAAGCAGAGAAGGCTTTGCTGGCCCTGACGGCCCACCACTGTATTGATATTTGTTTGTTCCTTCACCCCTTAAATGTGTCTAAAGTATTTTAATAATGTGAATTTAACATCGGCCTAAATATAGGCTACAGTATGTTCAATGAAGGGGGCTTGATAAGTCAGTCTCTCCTCACCATGTACATTCATGAGCTCTGAAATTCACCAACAATCGGTTTTGCTATACTTTTGCTAAACATCTGAACTTGGTAGAGTGCACACTATTGAGATCTGTGTTGCAGATTTGGCACATTTTTCAGAAGAAACCTTTAGAGTCTAGAAACTCATTTCAGCTAAAGACACAATTAAGTCTCACCATGTATTTCAAATCTGAGAATGATGAAAATATTTTATGATGCTGTGTAATTTTTATTATTATTAGTTTTTTTAGGATGAGATTTTCTTTTTGGGCAAACCAAAGAAAATGTGAGGTGTGAATTGAAACATCCAGTATGTTTCTGCTAGCAGGTGCTGCAAGGGCAGAGTTTCCAAACACAACTTTTGCCTAGAACACAAATGTAACAATGGTGAATTTACAAATAAAACAATTTAATTTGTTACTGCAAATATTGAAGTAATACTTCAGTAATTTATGTTAGTTGAATCCTCTGTTGACCGTTATGATTAAATGCAGTGTTGGGAAGGTTACTTTGGAAATGTAATAGGTTACAGATTACAAGTTACCCTACTTAAAATGTAATAAGTAGTGTAACTTTTCAATTACTTTATTAAAGTAATGTAACTGATTACATTTGATTACTTTTTTATTACTTTTCAAAATTTCTAATGTTTTCAACTGTTAATCATTTTCAAACATGTAAACCAGGCAAGGTTAAACTTACCTTAAAATGTGCTCAACACTGATAACTGTCAGACTTTCGAAATCCTTCATCACTTGAATTAAGATTATAATATTTTAATTTTAAAGGAGACATTGGATGCAAAATATCTTCATTTGCATATAAATGTGTCTTAGCAGTGTGTGGACACAACCACCCTACAATGATAAAAATCCATTCACTCCTTCTTTTTTTTTTAATCCGCCAATATCCTAAACAGTCTCAATTATCTAGCTGTTTTGATTTTCTGAGCAGTATGATGTCATATTGTTCAGGCCCC
>NW_015505287.1:637180-641085 GCF_001515645.1 Sinocyclocheilus grahami | reverse complement strand
TTACTTTGGAAATGTAATAGGTTACAGATTACAAGTTACCCTACTTAAAATGTAATAAGTAGTGTAACTTTTCAATTACTTTATTAAAGTAATGTAACTGATTACATTTGATTACTTTTTTATTACTTTTCAAAATTTCTAATGTTTTCAACTGTTAATCATTTTCAAACATGTAAACCAGGCAAGGTTAAACTTACCTTAAAATGTGCTCAACACTGATAACTGTCAGACTTTCGAAATCCTTCATCACTTGAATTAAGATTATAATATTTTAATTTTAAAGGAGACATTGGATGCAAAATATCTTCATTTGCATATAAATGTGTCTTAGCAGTGTGTGGACACAACCACCCTACAATGATAAAAATGCACTCCTTTTTTTTAATACCCCAAAAACCTAAACAGTCTCAATTATCAAGCCATTTTGATTTTGGAGTGAATACCAGCACTCTCTTCCGCCTTCAATACCCCGACTGAGGTGAGACCCACGAGCAAGGCACCAAACCCCCAACTTTGTTGGTGTGTGTTTACGATGTGTGTGTGTTTCACTGCTGTGTGTGTGCACTTGGATGTGTTAAATGCAGACCACAGATTCTGAGTATGGGTCACCATACTTGGCCACACGTCACTTCAATTCACGTCACTTTCACTAAATTCGTTTATGTCTGGCTGCTCAAATCATTTTACTCCAGACCATTCAAGGCAAGTTTTGTTAAAAAGTTAAAACTCAAGGATGGGTCAGTACCCATTGTTCATGATCCAGCTGTACCTCCAGAAGAAATAAGTCTCACACTTTTTATTTATTTATGGTGTTATTTATTTACTTAAGGTTATTTATGACCTTCCTATATTGTGATAGGACAGATCAGACATGACAGGAAGTGAAGTGGGAGAAAGAGAGGAGGGGGCAGGATCAGGAAGGTCCTCAAGTCGGGATTCGAACACAGGACATCCAAAGCACAATGGCGCTATATGTCAGCGCACTGCCCACAAGGCTTTTAAAATTTTTTTATGATTATTTGCAAATCATGTTTGCTCTTCCACAGAAGAGAGGGGCGGGGTGAGCAAATCTCATTAGCATGTAAAGAGATATGCACCAAAACGAGTCGCTGTGAACAGAGCTGTTTTTGACAAGGTAAAAAGGGTGTTGTTTTACACGACCACTGAGACCGTTTCAAGAATACCCTAAAGAATCATACCAACTTGAGGAAAATGGGCATCCGATGTCCCCTTTGAAGCACAGCCACCACAAAGTCAGACTTACTTTAAAATCATTCTGTGGTTAAATACATATTTAAAATCATAACAAGAAATAGTTTAATAGCTATGATACTGTTTTTGAAATCAAATCTTTGCATAGCTATGACAGGAAACACTGGAATCTAACAATGCCATAGAAAAAAATCTTAAAAATAGTCAATCTTAAAAAAATAAAGCATATACATAAACCCTATCAGATAAGCATGTTATAAACTTCTGAAACATTGGTGTTTCATATTTTAGAGCAGTCACTGCAATTTATGGAAGAACTCAATTAAATCTGTATGTGGGAGTGTGTGTGAAAAAATCAGATGTAACCCCCTTTGTAATCCTTAAAATTTTCATAAGTAACTGTAATTTAATTGCACATTTTTTCTTAGTAACTGTAACTGATTACAATTACTTTTATTTTGTAATTAAATTACGTAATTCCGTTACATGTAACTAGTTACTCCCCAACACTGATTAAATGTACAATACAATACACTGTATTTGAGTTCTACTTGTTGAGTATAAAAATAGCATAGATAAAAATAAATGTTTTAAGTTGCAAATAATTATAATAATAGTTCATAATGATGCAGTACTTTTCAGTAATTTAACTACACTTCAAACAGTGCTTTTCACAATTTTGCATGGTTGCAAAGCAGCTTTACATACATATGTGACCCTGGACCAAAAAAAACAGTCTTAAGTAGCACAGGGATATTTGCAATAGCCAAAAATACATTGTATGGGTCAAAATTATAAATTTTTCTTTTATGCCAAAAATCATTAGGATATTTAGTAAAGATCATGTTCCATGAAGATATTTTGTAAATTTCCTACCATGAATATATCAAAACGTAATTTTGATTAGTAATATGCATTGCTAAGGACAACTTTAAAAGCGATTTTCTCAATATTTAGATTTTTTCCCACCCTCAGATTCCAGATTTTCAAATAGTTGTATCTTGGCCAACTATTGTCCTATCCTAACAAATCATACATCAATGGAAAGCTGTGAAAATTGACCCTTATGACTGGTTTTGTGGTCCATGGACACAAAAAGAAAGAAGTTACAAAAGTAAAGATATGTAAACAACATATAGTCATTTTTCTTTTATGCCAAAAATCATTAGGATATTTAGTAAAGATCATGTTCCATGAAGATATTTTGTAAATTTCCTACCATGAATATATCAAAACGTAATTTTGATTAGTAATATGCATTGCTAAGGACAACTTTAAAAGCGATTTTCTCAATATTTAGATTTTTTCCCACCCTCAGATTCCAGATTTTCAAATAGTTGTATCTTGGCCAACTATTGTCCTATCCTAACAAATCATACATCAATGGAAAGCTGTGAAAATTGACCCTTATGACTGGTTTTGTGGTCCATGGACACAAAAAGAAAGAAGTTACAAAAGTAAAGATATGTAAACAACATATAGTCAGGGATTTGAAATGGTGAAAGAAATTCATGAACTTGATCAGAAGGTTTATTACTTTAGTATATTCCCAATAGGCTACACTCCATTGCACCTGTACCAACGCACTTTTTTCCCATTAATTGTTCTTTAATGTCCGACAACGACAACGTTGCACTTGGAAATGTGGACTGCAGCTCTTTGGGCTGTCAAAATATTATGATTAATTATTATTAAACAAATTTTTAAAATTATCCTGACGAGCCCTCTAAACTACACAAAAAGTTAAAATGTCAAATAAACTCAGAGATGTTAACTACATGAAAAGTAACAAAATGTATTAAAATAATTTCAATTCATACACTGTAAGACATTTCAAAGGGTTTTTACTGTAGTGTCTGGACCACCCAAACACACAATATATATTTTGTTAGCTAGATTTAACAAATACTCTGTAACACCCCATGAACAGGCCCCTGGTTTCATGGTAACCTGGACACCCGATACATTTACAACCTTGTGAAATGTGAGCTGAGACTCTCAGCTGCATTTCACAGAAGCAAGAGGCACAAATGCACAGTAGAAATGGACTTTTCTACTAATTAATTCATAGGAAAACCTTTCTTTGAATGAACACACATATTCTTCAGTCCATTGTGTATATTACTGCTGTTTTGTATTAATCTGTTGTATTATAGACTATTTTATTCATGCTTACGATAAACCACTCATTCATATAACCTTACATATACCGTGTTTAGTATCTATGAATTCGCCTTCTGATGATCTAAACAAGAGTGTATATTATATGTTGGTACATAGGCAATATATTAGTGTCCTGAGAATCTTTAGTATTTTCGATTCAAGCTAAATATCTACAGCGGATCTAAAATATGAATAGTTAATTATAACTAGTTATGGTTAGTTATTCATATTTCCTGTCATGAGCTGAGTCGTTACATTACAGTAACTTACTTAAGCCCGCCGCCTCTGCTCACTCTAGCCCTCCGGGCGTTCCTCACTCTAGCCCCCGACCTCTGCTCACTCTAGGCCGCCACCGCTCACTCTAGGCCACCATGTGTGACGCTGTGTATCGTTGTGAAAGCGAAACTACTTTGTTTGGCCTTCCAAAAATGGACACGACTAGAAATCAGTGGTTAAGTTGTATTTACAACACTGTTCCAGAACACTTCAACCCAAATATTCAGATGTATGCAGCACATTTTATGGAGGAC
>NW_015505287.1:632783-635050 GCF_001515645.1 Sinocyclocheilus grahami | reverse complement strand
TTATTCTCACTGTAGTATTGTTGTTGCCGCCGCCGCCATGTCGTGAAGGCGCTGTGTGTTTCATTGTGAAAGCGAAACTACTTTGTTTGGCCTTCCAAAAATGGACACGACTAGAAATCAGTGGTTAAGTTGTATTTACAACACTGTTCCAGAACACTTCAACCCAAATATTCAGATGTATGCAGCACATTTTATGGAGGACCTTTCCTGATCCTGGTAGAGTAGACTACAATGCCGGCTGTTCTAACTCACAGACTGTAAGTACGTTTTTATATTTGAAGAGTTTTTATATTTAATATTTTTTATATTTAAAGCGAGTTTTTTGGCCAGTGTAGAGTAGGGCTTGTTGTTTGTCATTTCTCCGATCACAAATGCAGACATGTTTTTATGTTAACGCGGCGCGATGCAACGCAACGCATAAAAAGACAGTATAAGTCATTATAATCCATAATTATGTCCCCACTGGATGCAAAGAATGCCTCGTTTATAATGGGTTTTCATGTTTTTGAATCATCGCTCTGGCCTGACAGGGCATCATCACAGTATGGTAGGGGCGTAACATTTCCATCATACGCTTGAGGTATTCGGTCAATCATAACGCACTGGATAGCTGGCCAGGACACTAATATATTGCCTATGTACCAACATATAATATACACTCTCGTTTAGATCATCAGAAGGCGAATTCATAGATACTAAACATGGTAGGATTAAATATAGGTAAGATGAGAGGAATGAGTGTTTCCATCACAAGCCTGCATAAAACAGTATACAATCTCAAAGACAACATACATGATGATCTGAAGGATATGTGTGTTCATTCAAAGAAAGGTTTTCCTATGGATTGATTAGAGAAAAGTCCATTTCTACTGTGCATTGCATCTCTTCCTATAAAAAGGTAGTGATTTTCCCTACTCACATTCCTGTGGGTCATAAAACCAGTGATATCAGCATTAGTTGCCATGGGGACCAGGGGGACCAGGGGGACCTGGTGTCGTTGCAGACATCCTGGCACCCAGTTTATTGGGTGAGGGGACTGTGATGATCTGTTAATCTAATGAATAACTGATTTGTTAAATCAAATGAAAAATTGTGTGTTTGATTGGTCCAGACGCTACAAAATCCCCCTTTTCGGACGTTGTTGTCTGTAGAATAGACAACAACGAACGAGGTCAAAGGTGCAGAACAATCGAACACACACCTGCCACTCACAGCTGGGAGACAGTGGTGGCTCTCTGGCTGTTGGTGCCTCCAGGAGTGGTTGTGGTGCCGTGGTGGATGCTGTCAGGTGGTGCGCAGTGGTGATGCAGGCTGTAGCAGGGTGTGGGTCCTCGAGCTTATGCAACAGGTGTCAAGGCTGTGTCACCTGTCATCCTAGTGATGATGGCAGGAGAGCAGCAGGTGGTTGTTAGCCCTCTGTTTTGCCCGAACGTCACTAGAAATCTGATGTTTGCGGTGTCGCTTTGCTCTAGTGGTGACACCGACTTGAGCTTGCCTGAGTTGTGTTGGTAGAGGGTTCACAGTTGGGCATGTGGGCCCATTGCTCCATCCAACATTGTCTGGCTGCTTCTGGGGTGTAGACTGGTTTTAAGGGATGCTGCTCCCTTGGAGGGGTCTGATGCTGTGTTGCGTCAGGCAAGGAGTCAGAAGTTTGTCCTTCTCAGTACTCCTTAGTTGAGTTTTGTTCAAGGAGCTCTTTTGCAAGTGTCAGCAGCTCCTGTAACCCAGAAGTAGGCGTGTCCAGCTGTCCTTGTGCAGCCTCCATTCGGTACCTGTGTGAAGGGTGTGGAGGAGGATGTTGTGGTGGACTGCTGTTGGACATACCGTGGTGTTTGCAGGATGAGGATGCCTTTTTCCATGGCTTTTCCCAGTGGTTGGTCTGGAACCTGGGTCTGTTGCCATGGTGATGGCTTTGTCCTCTTCTGGCTAGGGGCTTTCTGTAGAAGGGTTTTGCATTGTGGCAATGCTGGGTGCCTTCTGGTGCCCGCTTTGGATTCTGAGTTGTGAAGTTCAGAACCAGCAGCAATCAGTCCACGTTCAGACTCTGGGTCTGAGAATTCCTTTATGATGGCTTGTTTAAGCTGCTGGTGAGGCTGCAGGATCAGTTCATTTGATGTCCTCAGGGTCTCTGCAGTATTTAGGTTGCCAGATATATTGTCTCTGGCCAGCTCGTTGGGGTCTGTGGGGTCACACGGTGTGTGTGTCTGCAGTGATCCTCTGGAAAGGTCCCTGCCCCACCCCCTTGTGGCTGCTGGTTGGTGACGTGT
>NW_015505287.1:586671-631052 GCF_001515645.1 Sinocyclocheilus grahami | reverse complement strand
GTTAACGCGGCGCGATGCAACGCAACGCATAAAAAGACAGTATAAGTCATTATAATCCATAATTATGTCCCCACTGGATGCAAAGAATGCCTCGTTTATAATGGGTTTTCATGTTTTTGAATCATCGCTCTGGCCTGACAGGGCATCATCACAGTATGGTAGGGGCGTAACATTTCCATCATACGCTTGAGGTATTCGGTCAATCATAACGCACTGGATAGCTGGCCAGGACACTAATATATTGCCTATGTACCAACATATAATATACACTCTCGTTTAGATCATCAGAAGGCGAATTCATAGATACTAAACATGGTAGGATTAAATATAGGTAAGATGAGAGGAATGAGTGTTTCCATCACAAGCCTGCATAAAACAGTATACAATCTCAAAGACAACATACATGATGATCTGAAGGATATGTGTGTTCATTCAAAGAAAGGTTTTCCTATGGATTGATTAGAGAAAAGTCCATTTCTACTGTGCATTGCATCTCTTCCTATAAAAAGGTAGTGATTTTCCCTACTCACATTCCTGTGGGTCATAAATCAAAGACAAAATACACGATGACAATAATATACCCAATGACCTGAAGGATCATGTGTGTTCATTCAAAGAAAGGTTTTCCTATGGATTGATTAGAGAAAAGTCCATTTCTACTGTGCATTGCATCTCTTCCTATAAAAAGGTAGTGATTTTCCCTACTCACATTCCTGTGGGTCATAAAACCAGTGATATCAGCATTAGTTGCCATGGGGACCAGGGGGACCAGGGGGACCTGGTGTCGTTGCAGACATCCTGGCACCCAGTTTATTGGGTGAGGGGACTGTGATGATCTGTTAATCTAATGAATAACTGATTTGTTAAATCAAATGAAAAATTGTGTGTTTGATTGGTCCAGACGCTACAAAATCCCCCTTTTCGGACGTTGTTGTCTGTAGAATAGACAACAACGAACGAGGTCAAAGGTGCAGAACAATCGAACACACACCTGCCACTCACAGCTGGGAGACAGTGGTGGCTCTCTGGCTGTTGGTGCCTCCAGGAGTGGTTGTGGTGCCGTGGTGGATGCTGTCAGGTGGTGTGCTGTGGTGATGTAGGCTGTAGCAAGGTGTGGGTCCTCGAGCTTATGCAGCAGGTGTCGAGGCTGTGTCACCTGTCATCCTGAAGTGAGTTAGTCTGGATAAGATGGTTGTTTGTCCATGTTGTTAGCCAGTAGGTTATCCGTGGTACCCGTGAAGGGTTTTGCATTGTGGCAATGCTGGGTGCCTTTTGGTGCCTGCTTTGGATTCTGAGTTGTGAAGTTCAGAATCAGTGGGGTCTGACAAACACCTTTAGTGGAGGCCTTGTGCTTGTTAAAGGCCTTCTGTGTCAGGTTACGCAGCTGTTGACTGCCTGGCATTGTGCGGCAGGCCAGGAGGTTTCGGAGGAAAAGCTTCTTGCAGCTGGTGTCCGCCGCCATCCCAGGGTAATTGCAAGCTCTGAAGTAAGCTTGTCGAAGTCTGTGGTAGTAAGCATGGGGAGTTTCATGCCAGCCTTGTTTGGTGTCTGGGGCAGCGATCAGTCCATGTTCAGACTCGGGGTCTGAGCATTCCTTTATGATGGCTTGTTTAAGCTGCTGGTGAGGCTGCAGGATCAGTTCTTTTGATGTCCTCAGGATCTCTGCAGTATTTAGATTGCCAGATGTATTGTCTCTGGCCAGCTCGTTGGGGTCTGTGTCTGCAGTGATCCTCTGGAAGGGTCCCTGCCCCAGCCCCTTGGGGCTGCTGGTTGGTGACGTGTGAACAGTGGGCTTCCCCCCCCTCGCAGGTTCGGACTCTTGGCTGAGGGGGTCTGGGCCTGCTTGCCAGGGGAAGTTCTGCTTCGTGTTTTCCCTGTCTATTCACCTTGTGGTCTGCAAGCATATTCCAGTTCATTTGTGACATTGAATTCACATCGGGCTGCTTGCAGGTGGCATTCACATGCGTTGTTTCGGTTCGCCTGAATTAAACTTTTTTTTTCTTCTGCAGCTGCAGAGGTTTTCAGGGTTTTCAGGGAGCTGACTTGTGAAGTGTCAAGCAGAAGGCTTTGGCTCCCTTGATGTGATGTTCAGCAGGCTGTCTTTTGCTTGAGTCTATGCGCAGTCGGTAGGACTGTTTCAATTCTTTCTGAACCATGTCAAGCTCCTCTTCAATTGCTGAGTCAGGGTTTGCTGTTATGCATATGCTGTTTTTAACAGTGACTTTGTGTGAAACAGTTCTCTTTCCAAGTAAGTCCTGTCTGATGGCTTTTTCCAGCGGCGTTTGTTGTCCAGCAGCTGTTAGAGCCTCCTGAAGACTGGTGATTTCCTTCTGTTGCTCCATTCTGTGAGGTTCTTTGCATCCGTTCTGTGCTTTACGCTAGAATTACACCATTAATTTTACGTAAATGTTTCACATGAGCGAGTCAAAATGAAATACAATGATACGTAACACATAATAAGGCCTTAAATTAGTGAAATGAGGAGTATCGCTCAGATCACCTACACAGTGCTGAAAAAGGGGATTTATTCGCCCAAGATCAGACCGATTTATTCTGGTTCTGGTTTCTTATCGTACGATTTAAACACATTATAGCACTGAAAACCTCTACTACTTGTAGGAAGGCACATTCAAGCTATAGTTTTATCTGATTTTGATCAGAAACTGGTGCGCGCATGTATAAGAAGTTACGTAAATGTTTCACATGAGCGGGTCAATATGAATACAATGATACATAACACATAATAAGGCCTTAAATCAGTGGAATGAGGAGCATCGCTCAGATCACCTACACAGTGCTGAAAAAGGGGATTTCTTTTCGTCTGAGCATCTGCAACTTTTTGGCAAACTTCTGTTGAGCGTAAGGGCTAGAGACTACTACAAGATCAAACAGAGTGTGGAGCTAGGTTTTACAGCTAGGTTTTGCCAGGTGTGCTTAGCTGAAGTATTAGGTTATTATCTTAGCTGTGGATGACAGAATGCTAAAATAGGTTTGGGTCAGCATGTGTTTTCTGAAAAGGGTGTGAACAGAGTTCTGATTGATGACTTAAGACTGTTCTTACTGTCAAATTATCACTCAGAACTTACTGATGTTCCACAACAGGCTTAATCTCTGAGGAAGTGAAGTAGAGGAGGGAAAAGGAAGATGGAGAGCATTCCTATTCAGATTATGCTTATTGCTCTGTGCTCAGGACTGTAATTATGCCCTACTATTTGTCTCGATGACTTGTGTAACAGGGTCATAAAATTAGGGCACATGTTGAAAAAAACAAATAAAAAATAGAAGTGTCTCTGGTTCCTTTTGAGGTTCAGAAAGAACATAAAATCAAAGTGGAACAAAAAGGGGGCATAACAGAATCAGAATCAGAATCAGAATGAGTTTTTATTGCCAGGTATGTTTACACATAAAGAATAACAAAATGGGTTTACTGTAAGTTAAAACCGGTTTAAACATATGTAGTTATGTGTGCCTCATACATGAATATTAAAGTACAGTATTACACCTTTAATTTCACTCAGCAAGTGAAACACAGCAATGACCACCATGTTGCTAGGCCTGTATATATACAGTCAAAGTGTAGATTAATTGCTTCAATCTAATTATAATTTATAAGGCCTTCATGCTGTAGAAAGGGGAGCATCACTCAAATCTACCTTGATATAACTGTACTGAGATTTCAAAAACAATTGAAACAATACTGCAATTTTGTGATTTCTTCCCTAAAACAGATTAATAATTAATGGTACAGTTTGGACATGCCGCTGAGCTGAGATTCAGACTTATGCTTTGTCAGAACAGATTTATGCTTTTATACTGAAATTAGGGTTTCTTTGCTAAGATCAGATTAACCTTACACTGATACCATTAAGTATGAAATACATAAGGACTCTTTCAATCATAGTAGAGGTACCAATTCAAGCCCCTACTTTATCTGCATTTAAACAAGCCAGCAAATAGGAAGCACACACTTTTAGGATGACAGTGTTTTTAAACTCATAACCATTGTTTTATCATGCCAGCATTCTCCACCAATCTGTAACGAATCACCTCATGGGGAAATATGAATAATTAATCATAACTAGTTATAATTAATTAAAGATTTTCCTATGGATTAATTAGAGAAAAGTCCATTTCTACTGTGCATTGTGTCTCTTCCTATAAAAAGGTAGTGATTTTCCCTACTCACATTCCTGTGGGTCATAAAACCAGTAATATCAGCATTAGTTGCCATGGGGACCAGGGGGGCCTGGTGTTGTTGCAAACATCCTGGCACCCAGTTTATTGGGTGAGGGGACTGTGACGATTTGTTAATCTAATGAATAACTGATTTGTTAAATCAAATAAAAAATAATGTGTTTGATTGGTCCAGATGCTACACTTGTCAATCCAAATGTGAGAAATTAGGAAAATAAAGCAGCCTCAATGGAATGGCGCCAAAGAGGCCGTTTACGGCAAATACAGTAGTATACAGCCATTTTTAAAAATACAGTAAGTCACTGTATGTGGGGTTTGACGTCACAGAAAATTCCCATGATGCAAAGGGTATTACAGTTATTTACTGTAAAGCGAATTTGCAGTATTATACTGGGTGATATACAGTAAATAACTGTAGAAATTACAGAAATGTCTAACAGTGTACCTCACATATAAATCCGCAGCGTACTATGAGACCATCAAACCACCAAAACATTTCATTGCATTTTACATTAACATTTGTGCAGTGCATTGAGAGTTGAAGCGTGCAGAGACAAGGGGCTGAGATGTTACGGATGGTTTTATTCCTTCTGCATGCACTTAAACATAAGCAGTACGTTCACTTTCTTCCACCAACTAACGGAACTGTCTGTGTTTTAGTGCATGTACATAAAAAAAATTTTTTTATGCCAGTTTATCCAATTGTTTCCTGCAGCGTTAATGACAGATCATGTCAGGTAAAAGGGAAGCAAAACATTCTGCAGATGATATTTAATGTTTTGTCTGCTGACTTTAACAGCTTCAAGTTTAACGCACTTTCATGTTCTATACAGGCCATTTCATGTTTATTTCCACACACCTCTTACTGCGCCTATATTAAAACTTTTCGGCGATTCGCAGTCTTTAAGTTCATATAATTTGTGCTGTCATTGATGGAAAAAAACAGTTTACTTGTATTAGTATTTGTAACAGTATAGAAAGACTACAGAGTAACCGCAGTTTATCACTGCGCATGTCTGCTTTGGTGGTGCATCATGGTAAAGCGAGTGCACGTGTGTAGCAGCCAGTCCACAGTGTTTCCTTCAGCCAATGTTCGCCTGTCTGTGTCCAATGTTCCACTGAAGTTCTCTGGATAATTGAGTTGACTAGTATGCTGGGGGTGTTAGTAAAAGGCAATTTCTTAAGCTGTGTCATTATTTATAAAGGTTAATTTATTGCGTTAGAAGCACACAATAATTGTGCCATTAGCACACTTCAAGTTTACTTGGAATGCCATTGCAATGCATTTTAAAGTCACTAAAAGTAAGGGATAGTATGACCTCAGTTTGTTATTAGTATGATATTAATGTATGTTCAACACTCTTACAATGTAATTGAATTGCAATTGTAATGTCATCAAAATACATCTGAAGTTTATGCTGAATAAATTCTGCTTTTCAAAAATAAATAAAAGAGTGGATATTTAAAGTGCACTTCAGTATATTTGGAATAGTTCCACTTTAGCACAAACAAGTATATTTAATACAACTTTATTTGAACTTTACTTCAAAAGCACTGCTTTTGCACAACTAAAATGCATTTAGTACAAAATTAGTTGTTCCAATTTAGCAGACTTTAAGTATACCAATTTATTGTGTGCCACAAATATATTTAAGTTCATACAAATAAATTGTACTTAAGTATACAATTTTTTCACTAGGGACTTCACTGAGTTTGTACTTAGAAAATTATTAACAAAATGTGCATAATTTCTATGATTTGGGCAATAATGTAAGCATCTATTTGTGTTCCTTTCTTGTGAATAAATATTGTTTCTAAAATAAAGCAAGATTTTTCATTAAAAAAACAGACTACAGACTTTAAAGTTATGTTTCGCAGTCTGAACTCGACTCTGTTACACTAACCATTCTATGTCCATAATTTAGTTTCCCTTTCAGTCAGTCACTCTCGACGTCACGTCAGAGGACCGACGAATTGGGATCTCGCTTAGAGGGACCAATCTACTTCGAGTATAAACTAAACGAGCCAATGCACATTGGCATGCGATTATTGCATCCAGCTGCTGCTGATCACAGCGTCGCAGTCCTACTGGCGAAGGATGCGATAGAGCCGGGCCCTCCAGCCGATATGAAGACGGGGTTTTACAGCTCCTACTTCATTGTACCCAAGAAAGGCGGTGGGTTACGATCAATCTTGGACCTGCGTGTCTTGAACCGGGCCCTTCACCGGTTACCGTTCAAGATGTTGACGCAGGAACGCATATTCGGGTGCATCCGGTTTGCAGCGGTCGACCTGAAGGACACGTATACTCTCACTGCCAGTTGTTCTTCGCCCTGACTGAGGGAACACTCGGCACGGACGCACTGGCACACAGCTGGCCGCGGGGCCTTCGCAAGTATGCATTTCCCCCAGTGAGCCTTCTGGCACAGTTGCTGTGCAAGGTCAGGGAGGACGAGGAGCAGGTCCTGCTGGTGATTGGGCTTCCCGGACCTGGTTCCCGGAACTAAGGAGGTCGTTGAAGAAGCATGACCTGGTCGTCAAGTTCCGCAAGGGGGCGAGAAGGTTAAATCCTCCATGACCCCCTCTATTCCCTCGTGGGACCTGACGCTGGTGCTCATGGCTTCCACAGGACACTGGAAGGGGCAGTAGCTGTGGCCTTTTGTAGGATCCCAATTCGTCGGTCCTCCGACGTGACGTCGAGAGTGACCGACTGAAAGGGAACGTCTCAGTTACGTATGTAACCCTCGTGTCGCCACAGCTCCTGTACCACCGCTGAGCGGCCGGGTCACCGGCTCGGCTCCTCAGCGAAAACCTGAATATGCGCTGCATCTGCTGCCTACTTATACTCACGCTGTGATCAGCAGCAGCTGGATGCAATAATCGCATGCCAATGTGCATTGGCTCGTTTAGTTTACACTCGAAGTAGATTGGTCCCTCTAAGCGAGATCCCAATTCGTCTGTCCTCCGACGTGACGTCTCCGTTCCCTCCTTCAGGGAACGAGGGTTACATACGTAACCGAGACGTTCTACGTCCATAAATGACATCATTCAGCTCTCTTTAACAGTGGTGCAGAAAATGGTTAGTATTATCATACTTTTCATTCATATTTTTGAGGTGTATTATAGTCTAGGAGGGTACTGTCAAGCTTAACAACTCAACCCCGTCACATAAAATTAAGATGAAATATTATTATTTTTCAACATTTCATTTTAATCCATAAATATAAACAATGTACTTATTTTATTGCTGCCATGGTCTGCTTTCCTAACTATGAGGAGCAGTGGCCATTTTGAGTGAAATACCACAACCCCGTCACACTCAACCCCATCCCTTGCGAAAAGAAAATATATTTCCTAATATATGAATGATCAATATATTAAACAACATAATGGTATATTAGAAATTATATATATAATATATATATATATATATATATTGAATAATACATAACGAATTGCCGCTTTTCATATATTGAAAAATATGGCACAATATACTTATATATCACAATATATGTCATTTTATATTCAGTAATGCACTTTATAATATATAGATGTACATGTGATAAGATATGGTACTGCATGTGTAAAAATATATTGAACATATATTCATTCAGTATATACACACACATATATGGAAATATATATTTCTTATATTTAACAATCATTTATGATATACATGCTTCATATTTTAAAATATAGCTAGCTTACAATAGCATAAGCACACCTGCTCATAATAAAGCACTTAATGAACAAACTATCACAGTGCTGAACAGTGCATTACAATTACTTTTTAAATAAAGTAGCATATAATTTAACAGTGTTTGGCCAATCGTCTTCCTGACCACAGACTCTACTATTCTGCACAATGGTAACCCCACAAACTTACACATACCAGAAACCCTTTTACATTTCAAAATCATACAACATTAAACATTAACAGATATCCCCCTATCACAAATATATAGGGGAGAGTGGGGCACATTGTAACACTTTTTGACTTTGTCAGTTTGTGTAAATCCACATGGGGTTCAGAATATATTTTTTTATCCACAGTAATTTCACACTTGTCGAGTATAAATGTCACTTTGTTTCATAATTATAGTGTATACGGTTTTCTTTATTTATCCTCAAAAAATGGAAGTGAAATGTGACAACATGCCCCATAGGTGGGATATATTGTAACATCTGAGGGGCATGTTGTAACATAACTGTATGACAGCTTAAAACGTTATCTGATCTCATGAAAAATATACACAAGACAAACTAAAATATTTTGTCAATAAAATATATATATTTTTTTCAAATAAAATAATGGCGTTTTTTAAGAATTAAAAATAATCTGATTTTGGAGTTTGACAATGAACACATTGCAACCAGGCATGGGACGGCCAACATAAACGAGCCAAAATGCTTTACATGTCTTGAAATAATAATTTCTGAACATTAAACATTGACTGTCAGTCTTTATTCAAAGGTTTCTCGTCGTTTCTCATTCAAATTAATTAAAGTAAATAGTGTAAATTACATCACTAATGTCATAGAATAGCATAGTTTAATAATGGTGGGGCACTTTTGTAACGCAGTGTTACAACGTACCCCATCTGTGCAACTGGAATTTAGAAGTCTTCTGCTAGTTATTGAAGCACTAAAAAAAACTAACAGATAAATAACAGATTGGAGATTAAAATAATAGCAGATTTGTCTAATTTTAAATTAATAATAAAAACTGAGATAAAAAAATTTACTTAAGCCAGAAATGTAATTTTACTATGGTAAAATAAATGTTCAGCAGTATCTTCAAAAGATTTTTTAATTTTGGCACACTTTTTTCTCTATATAATGTTGATATGGTAACTAGTAAATACTGTAAATTTTGTTATGCTAGCATGTGTGGAAATATTATTTTTAACCACGTGTGTTACAACTAACCCCACGTTAATTTGTGCCCTGCGCTCCCCTATATATTTATCGTGGTTACGGGATTGTAAACTTGTGACAGGGTTAATTTTTTTGTCACAGGGTTATATTTTGTGACAGTTATTTACTTAATTTATTAATAATTATAATAAAAATATATATATAAATAGTCATGGTTTCAGTAAATATATACTTTCCAAAATCATGACAACACATTTTTGTTATAAATAGAATTTTTGATGTAATATGTCCACTTAAACGTTGACAAGCATCATATATCAGAGATTGCACCCACATTTGCAGCAGAAATACAATGTTTGCCATGCAGATATGCTGACATAAATGCAATATGAGAGAGAAACAAAACCAAAAATTTAAATTGATGGCAATGTATCCCTTCAAATATGTTACAGTCTTCAACACCGTCACACCTTGTCACATTACACAATTAAAACGAAAGCATTTCTTGAAATGTTAGTGAATCCCAAGAATGACTCATGTCACCTTGAGAGGCATTATAACAGGTTTTGTATTAGTGATTGCTCTCTCTCGCATGTCTTGTGACCAAGTGTTAGCATTCTCTTTAAAGTTGATTCATCCTGGTTATCAGTTTATTCTATCACAGCTTGCAGAGGTACTGTATGTTTGTGCAATGTGGCTCTGCACTTGACAAACATTATAGCATTATAATTTGTATTTTGATTCTGTGTTTCTGTGTATTTTGGATCTGCAGTCACGCAACAGTGAGCAGCCAGCATTATAAGTACAAGGTAAAAATGTGATGAGCTCTATTTCAGATCTCTGTATGTTTTAACAACTTAATCTGCTCCTCATTTGTGTGTTGGTCAGTGTATATGTTTGTTTGCCTAGGTAATTTTGGACTCAATGCTGCTGCACTGCTGTTTGGATTTTTATTATTAAGCTTTCCAGGAAATGTTGTGAGTTTGCCTCAGGTAGACTGCTGTGGTTAGTGGATGGCAAGGACCTTATGCAGTAATAGTTTGTATCTGATTATTGATTAAATTTGTAGAATCATCCTCCAGTATGGGCATGGGGCAATTTGGGGCACATCCCTGTATGGTCTGCTTATCAGCCCTGACTTTCCCGTTTCCAAAAATGTATTACAGCACTAATGGTGAACATGATTTTACCAAGTGGAACATGTTCCTGAATCAACATCCTTATTGGTTCTGGTACAACATTCCTCTTAACCAATCTGATTTTTAGAGTTAGGAATATGGCTATTTTTACGGTGAAGCTTGGGGCTATAGTTAGGGGCCTTTCTTATCAAAACTATCATCTGATTTTATGGGTAGGTTTGGGTTTGGTGTAGGGTTCAAAGAGTGTTTCTTTTACACAAATGCTGTTCAACAAAGATGTTGATCCAGGAACATTACATAAATTACTGGCTGCAGACAATAATTGCACTTGGTAGATGATTTTATCAAAAGCGTCTTACATTACATTTAAAGTATACATCTTATCTGTTCATGCATTCCCTGGAAATCATATCCATGACTTTGAGCCACATTAATGTGCCCTTGCACTATGTCTGTCTTTAGGAAAAGGGATTGGACAGCTTGTCTCCCACAAATTATTTGTAACAACACAACACTGTATTAATTCTCCCGTTATTCTTCCAGCTTAATGTTCAGCCAAGAAACTAAACTAACAATCACTTTCTTGATAGGCGTGACAAAAGGGCCAACTTTTGGTCCAATGTCCAATCTCCCCTACAAGCCAAAAACAAGTTAAACTCGGTCTTCAGCATCTGTTACATACTGTGAAATAATACCTTAGCTTGTTGTTCCCTGTTTCATTGGAAGTTTCTTACACTTCTCTAAGCCAGCGAAAGCACAAATCATCCAGTGCTCTTTTGGGTGCGTGTCTAGAGTCACTAAGAACAATGTTTTTAATGGAGGATTTTCTCACACTATTTTCTTTCAAGAGCATGACTTGACTTTGAGACGACTTTGCCATGTGACAATTCCAAAAGAGTGATGAAATCCTTCAGATTTTTATTATGCTGTAATAGCCTGCTTTTCATTTTAGGAGTTTAAATGTCTCATCAGTGGTAGCCTAATTTATGGCACTCTTTCCCAACTCTAGTCCTGGAGTAAATCCACAGCTCATTTTATCTCCCTAAACTATTGACTGTCCAATTTTGCTTCTGGAGGGCCACTATCTTGCAGAGTTTATCTTGAAACCTAATTAAATACACATGATCCACCTAATTAGGTTCTTCAGGACTACTAGGCTGTGTCCGAAATCACCCCCTATACCCTTAAAAATGGCACTATTTGAGGGGACAGCCATTAGAAGTGGTAGCCGAAACCATATTGGAAGTTTTTGAGTACACTCATTCAATCCCACAACACTGCAATAACGAGTACAACCGGTGTACACTCAACAACTATAGAGAATTCCCATAATGCACTGTGGGTCATGCAATTGAATTCCTGAGTCTCACTAGAAGATGGCACCTGCAACTGGAGTCCATTTTCTCTTTAATTGATCATTAAATAGTTTCATAAAGGTATACATGCTAGTTCCCATACAGAGTTCGAAATAAATCTTTTCATTACTACTGGAGCTGCTATTTCACTAAGTTTCAAATGATTATTAAACAGCAAGCACAAACTATCCAAAAGCAGCAGTCCTTCCGGTGCATTCTGTTTGAATTCACTTATTTGTTTTCATTCACTTACTCATTTTCATGTAGGGAATAGTAAATAAGGGAATAGAGGACAATTTCACAGCACTAGAAATTTCCAGGCAGATTGGCATTAAACCCTGCAGGACATTGGCCCTCCAGGAGCAGGACTCTAGTGCCTTGTCCAAATACCCACACTGGCGGTCTTTGCACTTGACCACTTATGATTTCCTGTATTTGGCCCAAGTGTTCAAGTGAGGATGAAGACCACAAGCGGGTGTCGAACTTTTCATTATCTAATGGGACACACTTATAGTGTTGTAAAAATGCAAGTGTTTACAGGTTTATTAAAATTTTAAATACTTTGCATTTTAAAATCAACTTCTAAATGTATGTTCAGTAGTCCCTATAACATGTCATAATTTCAATTTGTGGTGCTTCTAATTAAGTGATAAAAAGCAGTTGCAAATTTTGTACAAAAAGAACACCACTACTCATCTTTGCACCAATAAAACGTAAAAACACTTTTTCTACCAAATTATATGTAATATCTAATTATTATATGAATATTTAACTTACATTGGAAAGGTTTCCGTGACCTCTCGGCAAAAAGTCTCACGATTTATTTCCAGAACATGATGCATGATGGGATACCCTGAGCCTCGAATAGTGCTCCGGAGATTTAGTGTGCGTTAAGGGCACTGTGCTTTGCCTTTAAGACCTGGGACAGTCTTGCGCACTTACTTCCTGTGTTCAGTGTGGGTATTTGGACAAGGCACAGGAGTTCTAATAAGGCTGCATCAGGTGATGACCAAAATGTTTTCTTTTGGTGCGATGTAATGCTGCACTACCCATGATATAAATCACTAGGAGACCACAGAGTATTTTTTTAAAGTACATTTTTAGTAGTATTTCCGTACCATGACTGTGGGGGGTCATTTATGACACAGTTACTAGACTTACTAGACCATCTTATTCTAGTTCATGTGACCATATGTCCTCTTTTTCCCCAGACATTTTCTAAATTGTCTAAAATGTCTGGGTTTTGGCTTTGTTTTCCTGTTGTTACATACTTGCTGAAGGTAATGACTGAAAATTAGTTTGACCAATATGGACCAGTCGTGGCATGCCATTAGGTTGGATCTACAGAAAATGAAAAGCAATGCAAATACATGTACAACAAAGCCAAAACCCAGACATTTTAGGCAGTTTAGAAATACCAGCTAATGCATATATAGGGAAAAAACGTATGGTCACCCTTATTTTAGTATTCAGTGCTGAGAAGGAGTCTAGCCTAGAAGCTTCAGAAGGACTGAACAAAGATTGATGCATCCTCACTGGGATGCAACCATCTGACTGAGAAGCACTCATCCAAAATGTGTACTGTTAAGAGTACTCCAGGTATTTTTGTTTTGCATCTTTATTTATTTCTTAGTTGTGTTTCTTCTGCATTATATATTTATATGTACCAAACTTCTGCGTTTTTTTCTCCAAGACTTGTTGGACCATTGCTGTGAAATATTTTATTTCTTGTTTGGTCCTTTGGTCAGTTTTTATCTTTTCATAAATTGCTGTGAGTCAACAGGGAGGATACTTACTGGGTGTCAATATGGCTTTTTGGACGTACATGCCTGTATTGTCTGTCTCCCTGCTGGTCAGCCACAGTTTTACTGCTTCTGTAACGGAAGAGGTCTGACGCAACAGGTTAGTATATACAATCAAGTTTATTTGGTCACAGAGAGTACGGGTGTAGGATCCAGATGACGACAAGGTGAGTGTATAGTTCATAGAACAGTTCAAAGGATATGACGGGTGGAATAATCAGAGTCCTTCCCTTTACAGGAGCTGGAATGCACACACCTCAGCTCTCCGGGAATTAGGAGACACTTGGAGGAACACAGGCGGTAAATAATGCAGGTCAGTATTCAACTGTCCGCCGTAGCAACGCCAGAGAGTTCTACGCGTATACGAGATCAGACAATGAGGGTGTGTGAGGTGTGTGCTTTTATACAGGCTGGTTGATGAGGTGCTTGATTGGTGACAGGTGCAGGTGCTCAGTACTCCGGTGATAGAGATCGTTGTGATTGGGTGGTGGTGGAGCCTGGCCGATCTGTTACAGCTTCTTCTTGTTATTCTTTATGTTTTAGATTTATCATCTTGGTTTTTTTTTATCTTTTGAAGTTTTTTAATTTGAGTATGTGTTTTGTTTTATTAGCTTGATATTTCACTCAGTGACAGGCTGTTGTACACCTAAAGGTATACAATTTTTGAAAAATTTATATTTTTGAGAGTGTAGTCACTTCCTTTTATTTTTATTATTTCATTTATTTGTAAGAAACAATGTCAATGTAGATACATCTGTGTAAGGGAAACAGGTCAATTTAGCTCAAAGGGAATCATTTAAGATTTTAAAGGGAACTCCACCAATAATATGTAAGGGAATTAGGACAGAATCACTGTTTTACGGCTGATCACTGAGACGGCCAGCGATTCAGTGAACGAGTCGTATGACATCAATTCTGCAATGGATATTTATATCCAAAATATAGTGAAAACACTATTAATTAGCACGGTAACAAGGTCGGCAGTTTAAGACATTAACTTGTGTGCACAAAATGCCAGATACTTCTCTTTTCAATATAAATAAGGCTTTATTGGATAAATCTAAGACATATAAACTAATCTAACACACGCATTCACACACAAGTTGCAGAAAGAGAGAAAGTGAGGAAAATAATTAGTTTAAGAGAATGAAAATGTGAAATCCCAAGTTTACAGCAGCTAAAAGCTAGACACAAAAAGCAAAGTTTGATGGTGTGCTGAGTATTTAAACCGGGCTGTTTAACACCTCCCAAATGGTGTTTTGACCAATTAGATGTCGTCGTTGCTCAGGTTGTTGTATATTCCTCCTCCCCATTCATAAATCAACTGTTATCTCATCATTCACATGGTCCGCGTTTTTCCCGCTCTTTGCACATTATAGTTTTGGACATGATTTCTATAACAAGAATATGATACATTTAACAAAGAAGTGATTGGAAGAAACGTTTCACGCATTAATTCTCAAACTCACACATACCAAACATGAATACGACCCCTTAAGCTATTCAATAGTTATTAACAATACATACACAATAAATGATTAAGACATGATGGTTAAACGTGTGGGTTACATACATAATATGGAGTTATGTATAGCAATTATTAGTTGCTCACCAGTCCTTTTAGTGTCATTTAGATGCATATTTACATGGAAATGAAGTTTCTTTGGCATTCTGTGGACGTAAGGATACGTTCTGTGAAGACCAGAGAGGTTAAAATGTCTGTAAGGAATTTTAGTCTGTTCTCTGTCGTGAGGTGGGGGAAATCAATTTACGGGGCTCATGACTGTAGTTACTATCATGTGATGGTCATCTCTTTGACCATTTAATCTTGATTACTTGCCCTAAAATTGACAATCTCCTTGGAATTGTCAATAAGTGTTCTTTTGTTTAAATGCTGTGAGCTACTCAAAGCTGCTAGTTGGTTCAGGCTTGGGGCCAGGATCTGATTTATGAACATCCTGTTGTCTTGGGACTCTGTGGAATTCGTCTCATGTTTCAACCATGCTTTGATCAAATCTTAGATTGTCTGATTCGGTCTGATACCCTACATCTGCGTATGCTCTTCCAGAATATAAACATGTATATTGCCAAAATATATTTTATCAAATGATGGAATTTATCAGTAGCCCCAAATCGATCACAGCAAACGTGGTATTGTGCAAAGCAAACTGACATAAGTCAAGTCAAGTCACCTTTATTTATATAGCGCTTTTAACCATACAGATTGTGTCAAAGCAACTGTACAGCATTAATTAGGAAAATAGTGTGTCAATAATGCAAAGTGACAATAGTAAACACTAATTTTTCAGTTAAAGGCAGTTCATCATTGAATTCAGTGATGTTATCATCCAGCTCAGTTCAGTTTAAATAGTATCTGTGCAATCAAGTCAATGAGATCACTGGAAATGAAGTGTCCTCAACTAAGCAAGCCAGAGGCGACAGCGGCAAGGAACCAAAACTCCATCGGTGACAGAATGGAGAAAAAACTTGGGAGAAACCAGGCTCAGTCGGGGGGCCAGTTCTCCTCTGGCCAGATGAAACCAGCAGTTCAATTCCAGGCTGCAGCAAAGTCACATTGTGCAGAGGACTCAACTGGCTCCTGTGGTCTTGTCCCGGTGGCTGTCTGAGACAAGGTCGTTACTGGGGATCTGTATCTGGGGCTCATTTAGTTGTCCTGGTCTCTACTGACTTTCAGGGCTGTAGAGGTCCTCTCTAGGTGCTGATCCACCATCTGGTCTGGATACGTCCTGGATCTGGGTGACTTCAGTGACCATCTGATCTGGATACAGACTGGATCTGGTGGCTACGGTGACCTCGGAATAAGAGAGAAACAGACTAATGTTAGCATAGATGCCATTCTTCTAGCGATGTAGCAAGTACATCGGGTGTTATGGAAAGTGTTCCCTTTCAGACTCAAATGTAGTCTGACATAAGATTTACAGGTAAGTTAGAGACTTCTTTATATTGACTGGCATGTTGGCAAAACTCTGTGAAGGGATAAAAATGGGATTAAAAAACATTTTGAAAAAAATTAATCTGATTACCTCAATAAATTCTTGCACAGGCTATCCATCTTAAGTCATGTGACTAACACTGAAAGATAAATGAATGACATTTTGAATGACAACATATCATCAATTTTCTCTGTATAATCTAATTTTATTATGTAGATAATGTACTTTGTTAATAATTATTTATTACCTATGCAACCCAGTCCCCATAGTGCAAGCAGGTTTGCATCCTATACCCACACATTGTTTTTAGCACACACTGTTTTTAGCAAATATTTAAAGGAGTAAAGCTGGCTTTCTGATTACAAGTACTTTTGTAACACGATATAAGGACATGTGTATTTAAAAAATGGATTTACAAAAAGTTGTAGCTAGTCTGGGAAAAATATTTTATCTTTGTTTAAAATAAGCACATACACATGAGCTTTTATGCATGACGCACATGAATACATTTTGTTGACGTCTTGGTCTATTGATATTCAAACCCCCCTAGGAAATGTCAGAAATCCTAAATGGGCACCTCTGAACACAGACACAGCAACAATCAATTATTGGATTGTTTGACCAATATTTCATCAAAGTAAATGTGAAAGATTGGTCCGTCTCTTAAAAGCAGGTGTCAGGATGCCTTAAAAATTTATATATTGATTAGGCCCTTCAGACATCAGTGCTTCAAAAGGAGGTTCTGATATCTTAAATAAAAAGAATGTGGTCAAGTTTACTGTGATTTAGACAGCCCACGGGTAGTGCAGGGCAGAATAATGTAAAAGAAAAAATAATCTAAATGAATAACTGTACTGCGTTTTGCACTGAGTATGAGTATCAAATGTAGTCTGATGTGCATACATCAAGCACACTTTTGCTTTGTAATCTGTTTATCTAGTATATTATGTATTTTCTTATTTTCTTGCATATGTATGGGAAACTGGAGATGATTGTAATACTATTATCTTAGGTTGAGTTGTAACACCATCCTCTTAACCACTTAGGAAATTATTCACAGGGATTAAATGATTATCAGAATGAGCACCATCTTCCTGAAGTGACGTTAGAAGTTGCAGGGATATGTGTACAAGCAGGATTTTCAGAACACAAAAATGGAGTAGAAAAGTCAGATTAATCAATGTTAAATGAAAGAAATGGTCTCATCTAAATCATCAGGTTCTCTTGCTTAAATTCATATATAATATTTTGAATTCAAATCTTTGACCATTTTTTAAAGCCTAGAGTATTGTCTACTACTTCCCCATTTGCTGTACTTCTGGACACATGAAGATTGAAGACAATAGGACAGCATAAACAACTGTGAAAATGACTAACACACACACATATGTTTGTTTGACTGTATTAGTGAGGACATCTTCCAGACTTTCATTGTTTTATATATGGTCAAAGATATTTTCTTAACCCTACCCCTAAACATAACCTTCAGAACCTTAGAAACTTGTGCAAATGGATTAAATACAAACATGACATGGATGATTTATAGGCATTTTTAACTAGTGAAGTTAGGCTTACTAGTCGTGTTCAACAGGTTTCACTATATTACTGAAGACATTTTTGAATAGGACATTTTGGATAGTCAAGATATAAACTTCAAAAACATGCGCTGGATTGAACTTCTTCGTCTTTATTTATCCAAACTTCTTTGTCTGGGGAAAGGCATTGTCTTTTCAAAAATACTAACAAAATAAATAAATAAAAGAATAGTGAAATTGTTCTGTACTGTTGGAATGGTTGGAAAGACGAAAAATTCAGTCTTCACTACATTTGGTTGCAGGTGATGTCCTTAAATACACTTGTTGTGTACATGCTGAAGTGACAATAAAGTGAGCTGATTTTGAGGTGGAAGAACCCATGCAGTCTCTGTCACTTCATACTATTTCACTCGAAATGGTTTTGCAGGTGTGTGTCTAATTTTAGAGCAAATTATATGATCAGCTCCCACAAGCTCACAATTTCCTGCTGAATCCAAACCAAGTAAAATAAAAAAGGGTGGTGGTCTGGTTATATCACAGTACACTGTATACTTAGAACCTGGTTTGCTGAAATGCAGTGATGGAATTTTGGCAGGAGTTGATGAAAAACAATAAGCACCAGGTGCACCTCATTCTATACAGACTGCAGATATCCATCCATGTCCACCTTCTTGCTGAGGTCTGGTGAAATGCAAGACAACATTCAGAGTGCTTTGCCAGTAGACAAAAGGAGGTAACACTTTATTTCGATAGTCCACTTTAGACATTCTATTAACAGTAAGTAACTTTGCAACTACATGTCAACTAGCAGTTAGTAGAGTATTAGTAGACTGTCTGCTTAATATCTTCTAACACTTTCTTTGTCAACTTATTCTACTAACCCTAAACCTACCCTAACAGTCTGCTCTGAGAGTTAGTAGACATGTTGTTGCAAATTAATGAGAATTAGTTGACATGTAGTTGACATGTAGTTACAAAGTTACTTATAGTTAATAGAATGTCTAAAGTGGACTATCGAAATAAAGTGTAACCCAAAAGGATAACAATGTTCCAGGTATCTTCTCATTCCCATAGGTTTTGTAATGAGGAAATGGAGAACAAAGAGTGTGTCAGAAAGAGATTTTCTCTTTGCTGATAATGTTTGACAACCTTTAGGGCTGCTTGTGTTCTTTTTCCACCTCTTGGGTCCAGAGTCATGACAGAAGATGAACATGCACCCAGACAGACAGCATAAACACCATATTTCATATGTTTTTGGACTCAACAATGAGCTTGTGGTTTTAAGATCCCCCAGAAAAGGAGAGGCTACTGGCCTCAGAACACTATTGGCAGTACATGAGACACAGTCCCAATTTGGCCCAATTCACTACTTCAAATACTAGCCAACACTACTTCAGTAAACTTGGTTTCATAAATGTATGCATGACATTGTCTAGTCCATTATGGAGCAACTTTCCTGTTGATTTTGGCAATTACACCTTCAGGACTCTGTTTATCTTAATTTTGTCTATAAACCCTAGTAAAAAAAAAGTAAGTAATATGTTTAAAATACATTTGTTTCATTCTAAGTATAGTTCAAATTTATTAACATATTTACTGACATATCGCTCTAGACTTACTGATATAAAAACTATAATTTAACTTTATTTGGAGTACTAATTGTCCACAATGCACATTTCTTAATATTAAGCCTAAAATGTGTTTTAATGTCACTATCGGTGAGGACTGCGTGATCTTTAAATAATATCTTTAATGCAAGATATTTAAAGTGTACCTGAATTATACTTGCAATAGTTCCACTTTAGCACAATCAAATATACTTCAGTATATCTTTAGTAGAACTTCATCACTGCCTCTGCACAATTAAAGTGTTTTAAATACAAAATTAGTTGTTCCAATTTAGCAGACTTTATAGCAGTTTAGTATACGTAAACAAGTACAATTGCAGGGTATTTCTATTAAGTACATAAACATCTAAATGTATTTGTAGTATACTTAGCATGAAATAAATGTATTTCAAATGCATTTTAGTATATTTATTTGTCACTAGGGAAGCGTATTTGGATTTTACAAAATTATCTTTCAAATACAGTATCCTGAAAAAGGAACTTTTTCTTTTTGCTGAGTTTATAAGATATGTTCATCTATTTATTAAATAATAAAATGTTTATTGGCATAACCCCCAGAAATTCTCTCCCAGAACATAAACATATTTTGCCAGAAATTATTGTATCAGGTGATGGAATTCAAGAGTAGCACAGAATTAAACATTGCAACAGGTGGTATTGTGCAAAGCAAATTGACATAAGATTTGAAGGTAAGCTACTGTTTTATTTATTTTGATGCGCTTGTTGACATGGCTCAAATATTTATTTAAATTGCCACAAATTATTAAATCCATGTGAATGGCTGAAACATAAAATATGCCAGAGTGTAATACACCAATTGACACTTTTTATTTTTTATTAATTAATCTATTTATTTTTATGATACTCAGAAGACTGCTTATTTGGTTATTGTAAATTAAATGTGTCAGTGCATTTTGGTGCCCAGAGAGACGCTGTGTGTTTCTAGGCAAAAGCAAAAGCACTTTATTTGGCCTTCCGAAAGTAGATCTTTAAGATGACTTACAACAGAACAGCAATGCATTTTATAGACGACTGTTTCGTGAACCTAGGAGAGGAGGTAATTCTGACTTTGCTATGACAATCTGGTGCTTCTGAATCAGCTACTGTTTTGTTATTAGTTTAAGTATTTGCTATTGACTGTTCAAATGCGGAGTTTTGCGCATCGTGTGTGTGTGTGTGTGTGTGCGCGAGCGCGTGTGTGTGAGAGAGAGAGAGAGAGAGAGAGAGACAGGGTCACATCACAGAGTCAGCTGTCTTAACCGTGGCTTGTGTAAGGGGCTTACATTTCCGACGAGTGCTTGCGGTGTTCAGCCAATCACAATGCACTGGGTTAGCTGGCCAATCAGAGCAGACTGCGCTTGTCAAAGGAGGGACTTTGTAGAAAACTAAGCGTTTGAGAGAGGCGGGGCATAGAGGACCTACCATAATGTACATTTTTTGTACCTTAAAGCATGTCAACATATTCTGTTACACCAAATACACAAAATAATGATCTTTTAAAAAGCATCATATGACCCCTTTAATAAAGGCTTTAGTCTGAAAAGAATTGAATTGGAGGGATATACAATCATATAAACTGCAGCATGGCAAAATATAAGTTATCTAATTTTCTTAGATTGATTAAGGTTTATTAAAAATCTGTATGATTTTTGATTGATTACAATTAGACCAAATTAATCAATAAAGTTACATAAGATACGCACAGATACGCATCTGAAAAGGACTCTGAAAGGTGGTAAGGAACAGTTTCACAGCTCCAGCTAGGTAATATAAAGAGATGTTTTGTGAATTAGCATTGCCCATTAACTCCCACTCCCAGGAAATTTAGTGTGATATGATATTTTTTGTGTCCCTGTGGAATGTCTAAGAGGGATAATGGCATCCTACCAAATGTCAGCTTTGTAGTGGTTTAAAACAAGCTCTTTGATCAGGATGTAAACACACAGGCTAAGCTCTTTAGGTAAGTACCACCTGTGTAATCTACTGTGGCAGCAAAAGAGTGAGAGGTCTTTACTGTGTTTTTACTTTTATTGTAGGAAAGTTCCTTGACCTTACAATACCACCAACAAATCAGCAGCAGCACATTAGACCAGTTCAGTGTGATTTGATTACATGTAATACAGTTTTGCCTAGATAATGTCTGAAAAATAGTCACAGATTTGTAAAATTCCCATGAATGCAAACCACTGAATCTGTAACAGAGGGTATTTTGTTATTTTCTGTCATAGAAAGTCATTAAGAGAAATCTATAAATATTTAAATAATAATAATAAGATTGTCACGGCAGAGAAGAGTCAGGATCCAAGTGCGAGTGCAAAGGTAAGGTTTATTTAGTAATCACAATAACGGAGACACAAAGTGATAATCCCTCGGGTCCTGGTCAGAATCAGAGCTCCACTGAGAAATCCCCTCAACCACTGCGTTGACCAAACCAAGGAGAAGGCGGAAGATCCGTACCCTGACTGAGCGAGAACTGGAAACAGAGAACTGACAGGGAGACAGGAACATGAGAATAACGAACCGACAAACACACATTGAACAGAGTGACCTATAAAGGACTCACTAACGAGTTGCAGCTGGCGCGCTCTGATTGAGCACCAGCTGCAAACACTACGAATGACGTACGCACATACAACCACATGACAAGACGCAGAAAGACCGTCCGGACCCATGAACCGTGACAAAGATACTTATGTTGGCCAAGTTTCATGTAACATAGCCAGGTGAACATCAGACAGTGTAATTTTTTTTTTTTTTAATACACGTATTTTAGCCACCTGTATTAATCAAATAAAAATACTTTATATTTTGTTCCCTACAAATATCATGCAATAAGCGTTGTTGTTTCTGCATGGACCAAAATTATGCCTGAGGTGTTTCAGACTTTTCTTGCAGGTGTATTAAGCATTCATAATTTTCATCAGAGCAAAAAATTTCCTTTTCAAGAGGACACATTTCTAATCAACTGGGCAGTGTGCAATCACTTAAATAAGAGGTGTGAGTGATTTTACCTTTGTGGTTGTGTGAACATGCACACATATATCTGTCATTGTGATTAAACTTTAACGAGGGACTTGTGTCTAGAGGCACTAGAGAATAAAAAATATAGACATGCACAACTATGTCTCATACACCGACTCAGACCCACTCAAATTTCTGTAACACAAGTAAAAGCTAATCAAAACCTTAGTCACTCTCCATGTTGTGAATAATACAATTTGAAAAATGGCATTCATTACAAAATTAGACAGCTCTGCTCTGCTACATTGCATCTCATTGACTGCTGGAGGGAAGGATGGTTTCTAGGGGGCTCCTGTAGCAGACTTAACTATCTGCCACTGAAAACGAAGCTGCTCGTTCAATCTGCATTTTCAGCTAAGGTGTCTGATATGGTGGATACAGATACTGCAGGGAAATATCCAAACGTGGAGATATTAGTAAGTGAAAGGCAGTGGCGGACTGGCCATCTGGAGCACCGGGAGTTTTCCCGGTGGGCCGCTGTACAATGTGGGCCGGTTTTCTGACGATTTGTGCTACCCTGTCAGATTTTGCTACCTCCCATTAAAACAGATGGTAGCATAATTCGATTTATAATTCTCTATGACAAAGCTTACATCTCACCCACATGAACTGCAAAATCTTAGCAAAGTCGGCCATTGGAATCCACAGAAAGTGCAATACATTTTGATCTGAAAAACAAAAACAAGTTGACTGAAGTTAGCATGTTGTATTTGTATTCCGTTGTCCCTTCTTTCATTAGCCTGCTGAAAGGGCCTGAATACATTTTTTTATACTATTCTTACTGTCAATCTGCAATTTATTTTGACCTGGTTTTAACAATTAATGAAGCATAGTGAATTTATTTTCATTAACCTTGAAATTATATTTAGTTGCGGATATTAAATTAAGTTAGCCATCTTATAAAATAACGTTTCACAGTTAATAGTGTAATTCGTCAGATTATTTAGGCTAGTAATATCCAAAACACAAAGGAATCATGCAATCAGGGTGTTAAAATAAACAAAAAACTCACCTTTCAGTTCACTGACAACTCCACTGACTAATAGCCACCGCACAATAAGCAAATCCCAGCTGGGTCTGTCACTTTTTTGGGTCCCCTTGAAACATTTCCGTTGTGGTCCGTGCTATTTGCAGCGCGTTCCTTATTTGCATGTGTTGTGAGGATTTGCAACACGTGTGTTGTCAAACTGATGAAGATGTTTTCTTAATTTGCTGGTGTTTTTTCAATTTGCATGTGTTTTCTTAAGTTGCAGCGCCACCGTAAGATAGGCCCCATGATAAAAAAAGACCCACAGAGTTACCTACATCTAACAGAATACTAATCTCAGAATCATGTGAAGAGCTTTATTTGGTACTTCTGTTGGAGTGTTAAAGTACAGCTTCAGATTCAGGGAGGGAACAGTCTATTTGTGACACTCCACTGAAGATCAGGGACTCCAAAATCTAAAACAAGTTGACTGAAGTTAGCATGTTGTATTTGTATTCCGTTGTCCCTTCTTTCATTAGCCTGCTGAAAGGGCCTGAATACATTTTTTTATACTATTCTTACTGTCAATCTGCAATTTATTTTGACCTGGTTTTAACAATTAATGAAGCATAGTGAATTTATTTTCATTAACCTTGAAATTATATTTAGTTGCGGATATTAAATTAAGTTAGCCATCTTATAAAATAACGTTTCACAGTTAATAGTGTAATTCGTCAGATTATTTAGGCTAGTAATATCCAAAACACAAAGGAATCATGCAATCAGGGTGTTAAAATAAACAAAAAACTCACCTTTCAGTTCACTGACAACTCCACTGACTAATAGCCACCGCACAATAAGCAAATCCCAGCTGGGTCTGTCACTTTTTTGGGTCCCCTTGAAACATTTCCGTTGTGGTCCGTGCTATTTGCAGCGCGTTCCTTATTTGCATGTGTTGTGAGGATTTGCAACACGTGTGTTGTCAAACTGATGAAGATGTTTTCTTAATTTGCTGGTGTTTTTTCAATTTGCATGTGTTTTCTTAAGTTGCAGCGCCACCGTAAGATAGGCCCCATGATAAAAAAAGACCCACAGAGTTACCTACATCTAACAGAATACTAATCTCAGAATCATGTGAAGAGCTTTATTTGGTACTTCTGTTGGAGTGTTAAAGTACAGCTTCAGATTCAGGGAGGGAACAGTCTATTTGTGACACTCCACTGAAGATCAGGGACTCCAAAATCTCTACATGAAGGTCTCTTGGGGAACAATTTAAATGGGCTGTATTTGTGAGTCAACAGCAAGGAAGAAGTTTACTAAGAGCTGTGGTGGTGACCATTAGAAGCCATATAAATGAGTCAGTGACTTGAACACAACCATTGTAAATAATTAGATGTGCCACAAATCAGAAAACTATAGATAGGAGCATAATCAATGCTGAATGTCTTTGTGCCTTATGTGTGTGCCTGTAAAATGTGAAATATGGATAAATGCAAAGCAGTGTATTCATTTTGAAGCTGCGTGATCTGGCACTGCTCAGTCTCAAAAACACAGTATGTCCCCAGAGCAAGATAGAAGGATATCAGCTCATTTTTCCAACTGAAATGTATTATGAAAGAATGACGCAGATGAGACCTCAGCAGATTCCCATCTGACCCCAGGATCACTACTCAGAGCAGAGAAAAGTGAACTCCTTATTAAAACTCTTAAATCATCTGAGATCATTACAGAAGAGTTTTATTTTTTCAGCATGACTTCTAGCAGCCTATAATCATGTCAACTATTTTTATATTACATTTACACTCTTTTGCTATTTCTAACAAATCTTCTGTGATGTCCATTAAATACATTTCCATGAGCTGGTAACAGAGCATAGCAGGCAAATAAACCATTGATATTGAAACACCAGCAACGTAATTTGGGAGATAGCTTGTTTGACTCAGGCGGAGAACTCAAATTTGTCCCCACAAGTCACTCCTTGACAATCAGTCTAAGATCTGCCCCCCATTAGGATGTACTGTTACCTCCATAAGGAACTGACTCATGCACTCCACTGCACTTTTGGATAATGGAAAAGCATTTTAAGAGTCCAACTAGAACACACAATTGTCCTTATGTTCATATCATTATATGTGTCAGCTCTTATAGATTATTATCCTGTATGATGGTCTATAGCACATTAGTATATTGTTGTTACTAATTGCAAGCCACACTGTAAAAAATGATTGTGATTTTTGTGATATATATATATATACAGTAAGTTTCCATAATATATTCGGTGAATAAATGTAATTACATTTAATGTAATTTTACAGTAAAATACTGTTAAAAATACAGTTTTTGGAAGTGAAAAAGAAAAAGTCATTGTATAATTTAGTGACAAACCGTAAATTGACACTCCCAGAATTCCCTGCATGACACTTAATTCATTTTTAATTAATAATTTAATTCATTACATTTATATAGCGCTTTACATTGTCAGGGGGTATCTCCTCATCCACCACCAGTGTGCAGCATCCACCTGGGGTGCCAGAACGCCCACCACACACCAACTTATTGGTGGAGAGGAGAAAGAGTGATGAAGCCAATCAGTAGATATGGGGATTGTTAGGAGGCCATGATGATCAGAGGCCAATGGGCAATGACACTGTGCACCTTCTATGTATAAGTACTGCCCTCCTCAGCTCGTAGAAAAGCTGTCTGTGATAAGCTTTGGTTCATCAATGACTTTCTCATCACCACTAGTTTTTGGTGGTTATCAGTGCATTACAATGGTTCAAAACAGATATTCGTACTTCAATATGTTGGTTTATTAACATTACATCAGTTAATGAAATACGGTATTTTATTGTGAATTTAAGTTAAGTCTGTAAAACCTCAAATGTTGCAACCATATTTTTTACTGTGAAGTTCTGGCAACCACAGCTGCCGGTATTTTCTCGTAAATTTCACCGTTTTTTTTTTTTACAGTGAAGCTTAGATAGATGTAAATGGATTGTTATAGTCTCAGTATAGTGTGGTGGAACGGGAAAAGGCGTAACTGGGAAAATGAAACCAAAACAATTGTCCTGACCGCCAGCGAATAGGAACGGGAGCCTAATTTGGGAAGGAAGTGATGTGGCTATATATATATGTAGTGGAACAGAATCAAAGGTTGGCGGGTTAGTGGAGAGTGGAGAAGGAAAAAGTCGCGAGTGTCTAGAGTGAAAGTTTACCGGGTTCAGCGGAGCGCACACTTACGCACTCTGTAATGCTGGAGCGAGCGCCAGAGGGTTTTAAAGAGACCATTATCCGAGCGGCAGGACCAGCGCAGAGGCGGGTGAGGTTTCAGGAGCGGCAGGGAAGTGTCTTTACCTGGATGCCTTTTCCTTGGAGAAAATCCACCTCCACTGTTTGAAAAAAACTGTTTCCCCAAGTTCATGAGTGGCCGGTCGGATGGCTCATGGCTTCCCGTAACACACATCAGCACTCACCCAAAGTTCACCCACACCACATTCGCCCGCACATACCGTACCGTACAACTCCCTTATGTGAGTATTTTCTTTTCCATCTTAAGATATTAATTCGTCGAATGGTCTGGGCGACTGGAATTAATCTTGTTTGTATTCCTTTGTTTTCTTCCCTCCTTTTTTATCGGTTTTGAATTGTAACTGAGCACGGACTATCGAAACTGCTGAGGTGAATGCAGAGTTAGACTGGAGTCTCGCAATACTACCAATTTATTGTATAGTTTGTTTTTTGACTGATGGATGTGTAATGTATGTTCACCTTCGTGGGAACTAATTCTTTGTTTTTTGTTTTTTTCTCTCTTGTGAAAAATACATACGTTAAACTGAACTGAAAACTATTTTCCCCTGAGAAGTTATTTCCTGCTTTGCATTATATTCTCGGCTGGTGGGATTTTGTATGTAATGGGTGGTTTTGAACGGCTAGCTATCTGGGTTTAACTACTTTTGACAGGCTTATTCCTGTCTGGCGCCAGAACATTTTGAGTTGGTAAAATTATTGTTATTATTATTTTTACTAAACCTGGTTACCTGGGTGCCACCGTTACAATAGTCTCATAATTTTCAAACAGTACATTGTTGTGTTTTGTTCATTCAAAACGACCATTTCCCATCCCTCACACAAAGCTTATTTCTTCACAAATATGTGAAAATGTACTGTATGGGCATCAAAGAATGCAGAAACAACTATTTACTTTCTAAATCAATAACTGAAGAATAACACATCATGATAGGTCAGCGGGAGATACATTTGCTCTGTTTACTCACATACAATAAAAGGACAGAAACCCATGATACATTAAGATTTACTCTCAGTATTTCTCAACATACTAAAGGAATTATTAAAAAACAAAGAGTGACACTTTACGCCATTTTAATCTGAGCTCAAAACTATAGCTTCATTTTCATATGTGCTTCCTTGATATAATCAACACTGGATCCTTCTACTGCAGACATTTCAATTTTTGGTTGAGACTTTATTGCACACAATTTGTGATGACGATCGGTCAGATGACGTCATCACCGGAGCGCCAGTTTAATGCACCGTTGTTTGTTTATCTGTGCGTATGAGTGGGCTATTAAATTATATAAATAATATGGTGTTAGTATGCTTTCGCGAAGCCTTTGTGTACACATGTGAGGTTTGCATCTTCCAATGGATATCATCATCATGCACATTATATACAAGTCGTTGCAATTTGTAAGTATTGTTTCTTTCATTGTTTTTTGTTAGGTAAAGAGGCATAATAATTTCAATGACTTTGTTTGTTGTTGTAAAAAGCATTTATGGTTTCTGACATTAGTTAACGGCAATCATCATGTTGTTATTTACCTCTTCCGCTGTCCCTGGGTTCATTCTGCCAGCGCACGAAGGCAGAATGCGCTCATGGTAGCAATGATCATACCATGTTGTATTGTTTGGGTAACTCTGACTTCATTGAGTTACTTTCATTGTTGTTATGTATGTATGTATGTATCTATTGATTGCTGTTGTCTAGTTGCTGTCTTTTGTTATTTAAATGGATATGGAATAGTGTGTTATTAGAGAAAGATGAACTGTCTATGAGGAGTTCATTCTGTTGAATTGGTTAGGTCCAATTTTGTTTGGCGGGAAATATTTCTATTTAAACCACCTGTTGTGTTGTAGAAGGTTTTTTTTTTGCAGCGCCCAGCTATAGGGCTTGTCAGCATTGTGTAGTGCTAGGTTCGCTGCTCCAGCTATTTTCTTTGTGGTTTTGTGTAGCCCAGTGAAGGTGCTGAGTTTGAGCACCAAACTTAAGTTGTTTTGTTATTTTGTTTATTTGTCTTTTTTCTTGTTTGTACTTTGTATTTATTCCGCACTCTCATTTAGTCTTGTGGGAAGACAATAAACCACTTTTCGCATGACATCTTGTGTGTCGTACCATGCCTATCTAGTTCCTCCCTAGACCGTCGGAACCACAGTACCTGACTTTGTTGGCCGGACGCCTAGCTACAACACATATGGTGCTTCCAGGTCTTTAAGAGGCTGGTCGACATTTTTTTCTTTGCATTAAGAAATGGACAATGCCGCCAAAGAAACATGATGTTGCAAAAGTGGTAAAGCCCAACTCAAATGTTTTGGCTCCAGACCAGTCAGGACGAGGGGATGAATGTGCAGGTGATGAAGAGGAGTTATCTGAGGAGGGGACAGATCCTCTCAGGTCTATGCTACAGACTTTTCTGCAAAAACAACGTCAAAGAGATGAGGACAGAGATAAAGAGTCACAGTGTCAAGAGCACAGATGGCGTACATTGCATCATCAGTTTATACAGCTGCAGTCTGAGGTACATCAGGAGAAGCAAGAGCAACAGTCAAGGGGAGGATTGACAAAACCTACCACCTCACCATTAGCTTCAGCCCATACCACTCCTCCAGTCCCTCATCCACATCAACAGACCTGGCAGACTGCCCAGGATGATGCATCTGCATCAGCTTCAATACAGGATGGTATAGTACAACACCATAGGTCTTCAATGCCAACTTATGAAAGTCCAAGAATGCTGCCATGGACTGAAGATGAGGATCTAGAGCATTATCTAACGACATTTGAACGAATTGCTCAGGCATGCAGATGGCCCAGACAGGATTGGGCACTCTATCTTCTACCTCTTCTTACTGGCAAGGCGAGGGCAGCCTATGTGGCCATGGAGCCTGAGGAGTCCTTGGATTATAACTATGCCAAGCAAGCTATCCTTGACAAATTTGAAATTAATGCTGAAACATATCGTCAGAGATTCAGATCCTACAGTGTCCAGGAAGACGAGACTCCAAAAGAGCTTCAGGTGAGGTTGAAGGACTTGTATGAAAAATGGATGAATCCCAGGCTTCGAACCAAGGAAGAAATTGGAGAACAAATAGTTTTAGAACAGTTCCTCAAACTCCTTAATCCTAACACAAGAATGTGGGTAAAACAGAACAACCCCACTTCATCAAGACAGGCAGCAGAGTTGGCTGAAACCTTCATGGCTGCAAGACGATCAGTATACCAGCCAAGGCGTTGGAGAAACAATAACAGCAGTGCAGCGGGTAAGCCTGCAGATGGTTTTGGCTGTGGTATTAACAACTCTATCACATATAATCATGTGTCACAAACTAAACCCCTTGGCAACCCTAGTAAACAGCAGAAAATTAGACCTAGTTTGGTATGTCATGGATGTGGCCAGCAGGGTCACAAGAAGATAGTTTGCCCCTTACAGAATGTCACTAACACTCGATTTTGTTATGTGCCTAGACCATCTCTCAGCTCTGATTAAGTAGAATTGAACAGGGATACGGTAGTTAAGGTAAAGATGGGGGTAATTGGTTCAAGGCGCTGGTTGATTCCGGCTCAAGTCAAACCCTTGTCAGAAGTGAATGTTTGGGGGAGCAGAGCAGTCTAATACAGGTCAAGCTGAGGGTTCGCTGTATCCATGGCGATGTAAGAGCGTATCCTGAAACTGATCTTGTGGTTGAGATTGAAAATGAGTCATATGTCTTGTCGGTTGGTATTGTGGAACAGGCTCCCTATCCAGTTATTTTAGGCAGAGATGTACCAATATTGGTAGACCTCTTGCAGTGTGACAAGGAGTTAGCTGAGGTTAGGGTAGTCACAAAAGCCCAAGCTAAACAGCAAAAATACCTTTTGCAGGAGAGCTTAAAATTAAGAAATTGAGACGTGAGAAACGGCAAAAGAAAATGGAGGGCACAAAAATTTGTGAGGAGCTAACTAAACCTTGCTTTGATGATATTGTGCAAATTCCACACATTATAGTGGAGTTACAAAGGCAAGACAAGTCATTACAACGACTACTGGAGAAAGCTATTAGTCAGAGTCCTCAGACATTGGTCTCCCAAAAGGAACGGTATGTGGTAAAAAATGACAGGTTATACTGGCAGGGTGCAGAGGGGGAACGATTGGTAGTTCCAGTTTCTATGAGGGAACAAGTGTTGCAGTTAGGCCATTCGGTGCCATGGGCAGGTCATTTGGGACAGCAAAAAACACTGGCTAGAATTGCAAGCAGATTTCATTGGCCAAGACTTTATATGGATGTGGTAGACTTCTGTAGATCATGTCCAGAATGTCAGTTAACGAGTCCAATTAAAAGAGGTGACAGAGCGCCTTTAGTCAGTCTCCCTATCATTGATGTTCCTTTCACTCGGATTGCTATGGATATCGTTGGCCCTCTGCAAAAGAGTAAGGGAGGGAAACGTTACATTCTAGTTGTTGCTGACTATGCTACTAGATATCCGGAAGCATTCCCACTCAGAAACATTAAGACCAGACAAATTGTCAATGCCCTTATTCAGCTCTTTTCATGTGTAGGCATTCCCAGAGAGATAATTACAGATCAAGGAACCAATTTTACTTCCAAACACATCAAACAAATTTACTCCATACTAGGCATACGCCCCATACATACCACACCTTACCATCTTCAGACCGATGGTATGGTGGAAAGATTCAACCAAACGTTAAAAAGCCATGCTGCGTAAGTTTGTATCAGAAATGGGGGTTGATTGGGACCATTGGCTACCTTACCTTCTCTTTGCATACCGAGAGGTCCCCCAATCATCAACAGGCTATTCACCATTTGTGCTGCTTTATGGACGCCAAGTGCGAGGACCATTAGATATCTTGAAGGAGGCCTGGGAAGGAGATAATCCGGTAGAGCAAACAAACATTTTGTCTTATGTTATGAAGATGAGAGAAAAGATGGACTTGCTGGTCTAGATGGTACAGTTTAATATGGCTGAGGCACAACAACGACAAAAAACTTGGTATGACCGGTCATCTAGAAAGAGGACATTGGTACCAGGTCAGAAGGTCTTGCTACTTCTCCCGACATCAGACACCGGGTTGCTAGCCAAGTGGCAAGGGCCATATGAGGTACTACGGAAGGTGAGCCCTACCAAATACGAGATCTCTTTGCCTGATCGTCGTAAAAAGTCTCAAGTCTTCCACATTAACCTCTTAAGGTCTTGGCATGAAAGCAAGGGGTCTTTGTCTGATCAGCTATGGGCAAGAGCGGTGGAGGAGGAAGAGGAACTGGAGGAGCAGTATTTCCCCACTGGTCCAAATTCTTCAGTGTACCCAGCTGTGGATCACCTCCCTCTTAAGCAACAGAATGAACTCAGAAAGATTATACCAGAAGGGCTGTTTAGAGACAAGCCGGGAAGGACGAGCCTGATACAGCACTATTCTGCCCTCATAGAACGTGACTGTACTCCATTAGACAGATAGCAAACATTTAGAATAAAGTCCCAAGACGTACTTTTCTTGGTTATTATCCTTTACTGTAAAACTGAAAATATAGAAAATGCAATATGTAAATACATTACAAGAAAACATAATTGCAATTATCCTGTTTGATAACAGTCAACTGTTTGCTCTAATTTACAACCGTTCTCTTCAATAACTGTGTTTGTTTTAACATCAAAGAAAGTCAAATCACTTGTTACATTCAAACCTCCATAACAACTTGATTAAGATTGTAACTACTTACAGTCAAATGCTTTCCAGAGCTAAACTGTTAAAAGATGCATTTCTGAGCTGTGCTGTGTCATCATTCCTTCTCTTTCGTTTCTGAACATACCAGCTTCCTAACAATGAGATCGCGATTTCAAAATAAAAGTCCCGGAGGAAATAATTCACAATATATACAAATAAAATAGTAAATAATACACAAAAATACCATTTCAATTTCTAAGGGCAGCACACTCCCCGCATGGTATAATGACATTATGCCACTACTTCGACTTTTTTTCTAGCTTTTTAGAGTCTTTCAGTATGGTTTTTAAGTCTTAGTAGAAAAGAGAATGACTATTTCCGAGATTGGTCTCATAAAGAATTTAGTGGTTCCTTGGTCAACAATTTTCAGTTCCACTTTACGAACTAATTTGTCTGCACTTGGAATGGTTTTTACGACAAGTCCAATAGGCCAGCTATTCCTTGATGCTTGACTTTCTTTCAAAAGCACGACATCACCAACTTTCACGTTTGTTTTTGCATCAGGCCACTTTTTGCGATTCTGCAGTGTCGACAAATATTCTCTTCGCCATCTTTTCCAAAAGGTATCAGCAAAACACTGCACTTGTTTCCACTGTTTTGTATGGAGATAAGCTGTGTCAAAACCTCCCTCAGGACCTGCAACTGTGTTCCGTTTCTGTGTCAACAACAATGCTGGAGTTAGTATTTCAGAAGCGTCTGGGTCTGTAGACACTGGTACTAAAGGCCTCGCATTTATGATTGCCATAACTTCAGCCATTAGAGTCACCAGAATCTCATGCGTGAGGCGTGTGGGTTTTTGAATCAGCATACCATCTAGAATTCGTCTAGCAACTCCAATGAGTCTCTCCCAGGATCCCCCCATGTGTGAAGCATGGGGTGGATTGAAGATCCACGTGCATCCTGTGTCTTTGAGGTAGGCATTTAATCCAGAGTCATTCACGTTGATTTTCAACTCTTTGCAGGCACCTACAAAGTTTGTACCTCTATCAGATCGAAGTAATTTTGCTGGCCCACGGATAGAGAAAAATCGTCGCAATGCATTTATAAAACTTGATGTAGACAGACTCAATCAGCTCAATATGCACTGCTCTCACGGACAAGCACACGAAAATCACTGCCCAGCGTTTTGACTCTGCACTGCCACCTCTTGTACGACGTGTGACCACACTCCATGGGCCAAACACATCAAGGCCCACGTTAGTAAAGGGTGGTTCAGTCGACACTCTATCTGCAGGCAAATTTGCCATCCTCTGAGTCTGCAATTTTCCTCTTAGCTTGCGGCAGATAACACAGTTGTAAATGATATTGGAAACGAGATGTTTGCTTCCTATTATCCAAAATCCAGCAGCTCTGATGGCTCCATCAGTAAAATGGCGTCCCTGGTGCGCTACTTGGCTGTGATAGTGTCTTACCAGGAGGGTGGCAATATGGTGTTTGCATGGGATAATGAGAGGATGCTTTTCTCTTTGAGACAGGTCTGATGAAGATATACAACCTCCTACTCTCAGCAACCCATCATCAATTACTG
Organism: Sinocyclocheilus grahami; assembly: GCF_001515645.1. Taxonomy (NCBI): domain Eukaryota; kingdom Metazoa; phylum Chordata; class Actinopteri; order Cypriniformes; family Cyprinidae; genus Sinocyclocheilus; species Sinocyclocheilus grahami. Next base: position 597,035 of record NW_015505287.1, on the reverse strand, counting down.
GATTTAGTTTTTTGAGGAGGCTTCGATTTGGAAGGACCACTCCATTTTCAAGGCTCTCAAACTCTTCCATATATGTTTCATGTTGCACACAGTGTATGATTGTGTACTTGGCTTGTGTCAACTCACTTGCGCTACAGGATTTGTCACAGTGATGCCAACCTTTGCAATGCGTGTCATCTGTTTTACCACAGTAAGATCTTGCAATATGTATTAGTTGAGCTATCGACTTACAAAGGCTTTTCCAGCTAGAGAACCTCTCAAATCTGCGAGTACTTAACTGAGCTACAGAAATCTTTGTTGCAAGAACTGATATGTCAGGTCGAATTTCAGAATCAGGTTCCACCAATTCAAAGGTCTCTGTCAATTCTTGGGCATCTCCCTGGAGTAGAAATTGTGGTCCAGAAAACCAACATGTGTCCTGCAAATGCTGTGCTGATATAGCTTTGGTGGCAAGGTCTGCTGGGTTGTTGTTGGTATTCACATAATACCACTGGTCGGGATGTGTCGACACCTCTTGTACGACGTGTGACCACACTCCATGGGCCAAACACATCAAGGCCCACGTTAGTAAAGGGTGGTTCAGTCGACACTCTATCTGCAGGCAAATTTGCCATCCTCTGAGTCTGCAATTTTCCTCTTAGCTTGCGGCAGATAACACAGTTGTGAATGATATTGGAAACGAGATGTTTGCTTCCTATTATCCAAAATCCAGCAGCTCTGATGGCTCCATCAGTAAAATGGCGTCCCTGGTGCGCTACTTGGCTGTGATAGTGTCTTACCAGGAGGGTGGCAATATGGTGTTTGCATGGGATAATGAGAGGATGCTTTTCTCTTTGAGACAGGTCTGATGAAGATATACGACCTCCTACTCTCAGCAACCCATCATCAATTACTGGATTTAGTTTTTTGAGGAGGCTTTGATTTGGAAGGACCACTCCATTTTCAAGGCACTCAAACTCTTCCATATATGTTTCATGTTGCACACAGCGTATGATTGTGTACTTGGCTTGTGTCAACTCACTTGCGCTACAGGATTTGTCACAGTGATGCCAACCTTTGCAATGCGTGTCATCTGTTTTACCACAGTAAGATCTTGCAATATGTATTAGTTGAGCTATCGACTTACAAAGGCTTTTCCAGCTAGAGAACCTCTCAAATCTGCGAGTACTTAACTGAGCTACAGAAATCTTTGTTGCAAGAACTGATATGTCAGGTCGAATTTCAGAATCAGGTTCCACCAATTCAAAGGTCTCTGTCAATTCTTGGGCATCTCCCTGGAGTAGAAATTGTGGTCCAGAAAACCAACATGTGTCCTGCAAATGCTGTGCTGATATAGCTTTGGTGGCAAGGTCTGCTGGGTTGTTGTTGGTATTCACATAATACCACTGGTCGGGATGTGTCGACTTTATCCGAGCTACCCTATTTGCTACGTATACATAGAATCTCTTTCTGATGTTATGGATATATCCTAACACTATCCTGCTGTCTGTGAAGAACCTGACTGAATCTATTTCCTCATCAATCTCATCTCTGATCATTTCATACATTTCTACTGCTAGCACAGCTGCACATAATTCTAAGCGAGGAATTGTGTGAGCTGGACGAGGTGCTAATTTTGCTTTCCCCATAACAAACCCAACTTGGTATTGGTTATTACTGTCCACTATCCTAAGATAAGCTACTGCTCCTATCGCGACTGTGGAGGCATCTGAGAAGAAACACAGTTCTTTCCTTTGTGTGGCAAACAGCAAAACAGGTACATACGGCCTCTTAATCTGCAATTGTTCCAGTGTTGTTAGGGAACATCTCCATTCATTCCAATCTGCTTGTCTTTCTATAGAAAGAGGTGCATCCCAGTCCATTTGTTCAGAAGAAAGTTCTCTGAGCAGTACTTTCCCTCGCACTACAACCGGCGCTAGAAATCCAAGTGGGTCGTATAGACTATTCACTGTTGACAGAACACCCCTTTTCGTAAAGGGCTTCTCTTCTTGATTTACATGGAAGTTAAAGCTGTCAGTTTCCAGGTTCCAGGTGAGACCCAGACTGTGTTGGACAGGCAAACTCTCAACTCCTAGGTCCAAGTCCTTCAATTCTTTGGCATGATCCTCTTTGGAAAATGCTTCCATAACAGTTTTGCTGTTGGATGCAATTTTGTGTAACCTGAGATTTGACTCTGCTAGCATCTTTTGTGTGTTTCTGAAGAGATCAATGGCTTCCTCAGAAGTGGAAACTGAAGTTAGTCCATCATCCACATAAAAATTTCTTACTACAAAGTGCTTCGCATCATTGCCATGATCATTTTCTCCCTGGAGAGCAGCACGTCACATGCAGTAAATTGCCACAGCAGGTGAAGGACTATTGCCAAATACATGGACCTTCATCCTGTACTCTGTTACTTCTTTGTTTAGGTCATTGTCCTAATACCACAAAAACCTTAAAAAATCTCTGTGGTCCTCATGCACTACAAAACAATAAAACATCTGCTGTACATCCGCAGTCACTGCAATGCTCTCCTTTCTGAACCTCATGAGAACACCAAGGAGTGTGTTTAAATCAGGCCCACTGAGTAATGCCTTGTTAAGGGACATTCCTTCAAACTCTGCACTCGAATCGAACACAACCCTGATTTGATCAGGTTTTTGTGGGTGGTACACACCAAACATGGGAAGGTACCAGTGCTCTTCTTCATTATCTATGGGAGGGGCGTGCTCTGCATCGTCGTTGTCAAAAAGTTTTTGCATGAATTCAATGAACTGGTGTTTCATTTCTGTTTTTTATTTAGAGTTCTTCGAAGTGATGTGAGACGTTTCATTGCATGATCTCTATTATTTGGCAATCGAGACCTCGGGGAACGAAAGGGTAACGGTGCGACCCAACTGTTTGCAGAATCCTGGAAGACATCACTGTCCATGATTTCTAAGAAAGCTCTATCCTCCATAGACAGCCCAGGCTTGTCGTCATCTGGCGTTTTTTGGAATACTGCACAGCCTAAGTTATCAGTTTTCCTTACACCTGATTTTCCATCAAGATCTGGTAGCATGGTAGTGTGTTGCTTTGGCCTTCCGCAAACACATTCCTTTCCTTGAATCTGTTTCGGGCACGGAGTGAAATATGATGGGCGACCATTACTGAGCACGTGGGTTCGATAAACGTTCACACTTGAAGGTCGATGCGCTGTTCCCAGGCATACTTCCCCAACAATTACCCATCCAAGATCTAGTTGCTGAGCATATGGTGCATCATTAGGTCCATTTATTTGCTCTCTAACTTTGTGCACCCTCAGAATGTCTCTTCCTAAAAGCAAGAGGACGGGAGCATCAAGATCAACAGCAGGGATCTTATTTGCAACTGGCCTTAGGTGAGGATAATGGCGAGCCACCTCTGGAGAGGGGATCTCTGTTCTATCATCTGGCAGCATATCACACTCTATCAATGTTGGCAGTGAGAGTTTTGTAAGTCCATCTAGAGATTCTGCCATAAAGTTGGTGGCTCTCCGTCCAGAAGTCTGATTCACCCCAGCACAGGTCTTAATAGTGTATGGCGTGAAATTGGCTTCAATCTCAAAAAGATTGAAAAACTCTGTCTTGGCTAAAGATCTGTTACTTTGTTCATCCAAGACAGCATACACCCTAACTGCTTTCTCTCTCTTGCTCGCAGGATACACGGTCACCAGACAAATTTTGGAACATGATCTTCCGTGACCGGATTCGCCACATATCTCTGTGCATTTTGAAGTAACTGAGGTGGGTGAGGTCTCCGTCTGCTCCCCGCATTGCTCTTTCTCCTTGACAGGTTTTTCTGTAGTTAAGACTGCTGAATCTGGGTGCAAAGCTGCAATATGTCGTTCGCTGTTACATTCAGAGCATTTTATCGGTACATTGTAATTTTTTGCAATGTGTTTGTTCGAGTCACAACATCTGAAGCAGATATGATTTTCTTTTAGAAAAGATCTGCGTTCCTCTATTGATTTCTCTCTAAAGGCCTTACACTTTTTTAGAGGATGAGGCTTGCGGTGAATAGGACATTGCCGATCAGGACTTTCAATTCGTTTCTGAGACTGTTTAGACTGGAGGTCTAATGTCGAAGATGACACCTCTGTTCGATGTACAGTTACAGTGCTCTTTCCACTGGATTTGTGTTCTGTTCAGCTTGTTGTCGACAGATAACTAGAGGAGGAGAATGAAAAACTGGGGTCATTCCTTATTTTAGCTTGACTTCTCACAAACTGAGAGAAAAAGGCAAAGGGTGGGAAAGCTACTTGATAGTCTTCCTTATATTTGGACCCCTGACCTATCCATTTGTCTTGGAGATTTGTGGGTAATTTTTCCACTATTGGATTAACCCCACGTGGAGTGTCGAGATACGCAAGACCTGAAAGGTACCCATCAGCCTTTGCACATTCCAGTTCAAGAAGGATATCTCCTAACTCTCGCAATTTGTGGTTGTCCCTGTTTGACAGTTTTGGTATATTCTCAATTTTCTTTAGAAGTGCGTTTTCAATCACTTCAGGTGCTCCATAGCATTCCTCTAAGCGCTGCCAAGCCATACTGATTGCTGCTGTTGCATTAAGAACATGCACAGATCTTATTCTTTTTACTTGTTCAGAGGAGTCTTTTCCTAGCCACTTTACCATCAAATCCAGCTCTTCTCTAGCTGTTAGATTCAGTTCTCTAGTCGAATTAACGAAAGAAGCTTTCCATGCCCAATAGTTCTCTGGGCAGTCATCAAATTTCAGAAGACCAGAACTAACCCTTTCACGTCTGATCAGATATTTAGTTAGATCTGATGTAACTTGTGTCTCTGGTACATGTTGTGAAGAATGATGAAATGATGTTCGTTTCACATCTTTCTCATTTTCTTCTTTTTTCTTTACAGCAAAATTCTTTTGACTTGTGAAATACCGATTGTCTACCTCTACATTAGGCGGTGCCAGCAGGGTATAATCAACACCAGCCGCAACTGAAGGCAATGGTGACTTAACTTTGTTTTCTAACGGCTCATCATTAAATGGGAGTTCTGTGAATGATTCTCTTGAGTGCTGTTGTACATACTCACAGGTACGCTGAGCAACATTCATTGGTGATATGTCAGAAACTGCTTTTACATGAAACTTTCTACTTTCAAGCTCTTCATCTGCTTCTTCATACGCTGCTGCTTCGGCTGAAGCGACTGCTGCTGCACATTCAGCAGATGTGTAGACTTGCATCCAAATCTGCTTTTTGTTTCAGCATACTTGCTTCAAGTTCTGCTTTTTGTTTCATCATACTTGCTTCTTTCTTTGCATAGGCAATTTGAGCACGTGCTGCAACTGCTTTTGCTCTGGCTCTTATAGCTGCTGAGCTTGTGCTGGACCTTTTTGATGATGACCTGGAAGATCGAGATCGTGTTTCCATCTGCTGAAGAGGCTCTGTAGATTTCTTTATATGCTCCCCTTCCTCAGCTGGTTGATATTGTTGTTCCATTATGAGCTGCACTTTATCTTCAGGGGGAGGAACTGTCTTGGAAGACCGCAGTATCATGAGCTGTTCATGCAGTGATCTTGTTAAGCTTAGCCCGCTGTGATGGTGACTTTTTACTATTCTGCCCTCATAGAACGTGACTGAACTCCATTAGACAGATAGCAAACATTTAGAATAAAGTCCCAAGGCGTACTTTTCTTGGTTATTATCCTTTACTGTAAAACTGAAAATATAGAAAATGCAATATGTAAATACATTACAAGAAAACATAATTGCAATTATCCTGTTTGATAACAGTCAACTGTTTGCTCTAATTTACAACCGTTCTCTTCAATAACTGTGTTTGTTTTAACATCAAAGAAAGTCAAATCACTTGTTACATTCAAACCTCCATAACAACTTGATTAAGATTGTAACTAACAGTCAAATGCTTTCCAGAGCTAAACTGTTAAAAGATGCATTTCTGAGCTGTGCTGTGTCATCATTCCTTCTCTTTCGTTTCTGAACATACCAGCTTCCTAACAATGAGATCGCGATTTCAAAATAAAAGTCCCGGAGGAAATAATTCACAATATATACAAATAAAATAGTAAATAATACACAAAAATACCATTTCAATTTCTAAGGGCAGCACACACAAAATCCGTCTTTTGGTATCAGACCCTATTAGACAAACTCATTGTAGAGTTCTGGCTCGCCTGATCCCGGCATTGAAAGAAAAGGTAAAGATGATGTTGGATTTAGGAATCATTGAACCCTCAACAAGTGACTGGTGCAGTCCCGTGGTACTGGTACCAAAGAAAGATGGCACACTAAGGTTTTGTGTGGACTTTTCAAGACTAAATTCAGTATCAGCATTCGATCCATACCCCATGCCAAGGGTTGGTGAGTTAATCGAATGTCTGGGTAAAGCCAAGTATCTGACAACCTTGGACTTGTTCAAAGGTTTTTGGCAAGTCCAATTGGCTGAGTCTGCCAAAGAACTGACAGCTTTTCGTGTCCCTAGTGGGTTATACCATTTTAGGGTTATGCCGTTTGGGTTGCATGGGGCTGGAGCAACTTTTCAACGACTGGTGGATCAAGTCCTGAGAGGGATGGAGTGTGTGGCAGCAGCATATCTCGACGACATCGTTGTTTACAGTACGACCTGGAAAGAACATGTGGACCATTTGGCAGAGGTGTTTAATGGACTTCAACGGGCTGGTTTGGTCGCCAATGCCAAAAAGTGTTACATCGCCAAGTCAGAGGTTTCTTACCTGGGCTATATGCTGGGAGGAGGTATTATTAGGCTGCAGGTGGACAAAGTGCAAGCTGTTCTGTCATGTCCACAGCCGAATAACTAAGAGAAGGATGCGTTCATTCCTGGGCCTGGTCGGTTGGTACAGGAGATTTATTCTTAACTTCTCTAGTAGAGCTGCTGTTCTTACCGACCTTACAAAATAAAATAGCCCACAGAAAGTGATATGGAAACAAGAATGTGAACAAGCTTTCCAAGACTTGAAGAAGTGCTTATGTAGTTCGCCAGTTTTGCAGAGCCCAGATTTTAACCTTCCGTTCACAGTATAAACGGATGCCTCAGAAACTGGTTTGGGTGCGGTATTGTTGCAGGGGGAAGGAGAAACTCGGCACCCCGTGCAATATATAAGCAGAAAGTTGTTTCCTATGGAGACAAGGTATTCTACCATCGAGAAAGAGGCTTTGGCCATTAAGTGGGCATTGGACACTCTTAAGTTCTACTTGATTGGCAAAGACTTTGTAGTAGAAACAGACCACAGAGCTTTACAATGGCTGCACAGAATGAGAGACAGTAATGCTAGAGTTACACGTTGGTATCTCTCTCTCCAACCCTTCAAGTTTAATGTCCAATATAGGGCTGGTACAATGAACATTATTACTGACTTTTTGTCACGCCACTCTTGGAAGAGGGGCTGTTCCGAAGGGGGGCATGTGTGATGACGATCGGTCAGATGACGTTATCACCGGAGTGCCAGTTTAATGCACCGTTGTTTGTTTATCTGTGCGTATGAATGGGCTATTAAATTATGCAAGCCTATTGTTTGTAAATAATATGGTGTTAGTATGCTTTCGCGAAGCCTTTGTGTACACATGTGAGACTTGCATCTTCCTATGGATATCATCATGATGCACATTATATTATATAAGTCGTTGCAATTTGTTTCTTTCATTGTTTTTTGTTAGGTAAAGATGCATAATAATTTCAATGACTTTGTTTGTTGTTGTAAAAAGCATTTATGGTTTCTGACATTAGTTCACGGCAATCATCATGTTGTTATTTACCTGTTCCGCTGTCCCTGGGTTCATTCTGCCAGCGCACGTAGGCAGAATGCGCTCATGGTAACAATGATCATACCATGTTGTATTGTTTGGGTAACTCTGACTTCATTGAGTTACTTTCATTGTTGTTATGTATGTATGTATCTATTGATTGCTGTTGTCTACCGCGCTAGTTGCTGTCTTTTGTTATTTAAATGGATATGGAATAGTGTGTTATTAGAGAAAGATGAACTGTCTATGAGGAGTTCATTCTGTTGAATTGGTTAGGTCCAATTTTGTTTGGCAGGAAATATTTCTATTTAAACCACCTGTTGTGTTGTAGAAGGTTTTCTGTTTGCAGCGCCCAGCTATGGGGCTTGTCAGCATTGAGTAGTGCTAGGTTCGCTGCTCCAGCAATTCTCTTTGTGGTTTTGTGTAGCCCAGTGAAGGTGATGAGTTTGAGCACCAAACTTAAGTTGTTTTGTTATTTTGTTTGTCTTTTTTCTTGTTTGTACTTTGTATTTATTCCGCACTCTCACTTAGTCTTGTGGGAAGACAATAAACCACTTTTCGCATGACATCTTTTGTGTCGTACCATGCCTATCTAGTTCCTCCCTAGACCGTCAGAACCACAGTATCTGACTTTGTTGGCCGGATGGCTAGCTGGGTCACACAATTAATATATGTTTTATTTCCTGTAAGATCCAGTCTGAGAATGAATTAGCTTAGCTTGTTCTCAGAGCTATTTCATGTACAACATATTTACAGCATACTTTCTGATTGAAGACATAATTGAATGCTAAACATAATTCAAGGAGAGGCTGCCTCCAGAATAGCACGGTGACGTCATGAAACCCACCCACACGTGTGAAATCAGAGGGAAGAAAACTCGAGCCAAGATGCTTTCTATACACTGATGAACTCAAAAAAGTGTTTTTCTCTTGCCTGCAAACACACACACACACACACACACACACACCAGGCACACAAATATCTAGCAATCATTGGCAATCTTTACCACAGCATATGGATAAGTCATACAAGCCGAAGGGTCATTAGGACAAACCCTCGTCTGTCTCACCACAAGGTCAGAAACACTGTGTGGGAGCAGTGAATGAAAGTAAAAATTGCAATTTAATATATATATAATATATATATATATAATATACATAATTAATATATATAATTTTTTTTATTAATTCATTTTAATATTCATTTTATTATTTAATATTCTTTTTTACCACAATTTTGTTATACTTCACATGTGCTGTCAGGAAAAAAAAACAAAGAAAAATTTGCCTTGAAAATAATTTATTCAGGAGGTATTCTGGCCATTAGTAATGAGCAAGACAGGCTTCCAGCAATGCCATTTGTAAAGCCTTGGCTGACAATTAGAATAAAACAGCAGTTAACAGTTAAATATGTGCTTATTTGGAAACTAATTTATATATATATATATACATATATGTGTGTATGTGTGTATATATATATATATATATATATATATACATACATACATATATAAATATATATATAGATATACAGTGGGTACGGAAAGTATTCAGACCCCCTTAAATTTTTCACTCTTTGTTATATTGCAGCCATTTGCTAAAATCATTTAAGTTAATTTTTTTTCCTCATTAATGTACACACAGCACCCCATATTGACAGAAAAACACAGAATTGTTGACATTTTTGCAGATTTATTTAAAAAGAAAAACTGAAATATCACATGGTCCTAAGTATTCAGACCCTTTGCTCAGTATTTAGTAGAAGCACCCTTTTGATCTAATACAGCCATGAGTCTTTTTGGGAAAGATGCAACAAGTTTGTCACACCTGGATTTGGGGATCCTCTGCCATGCCTCCTTGCAGATCCTCTCCAGTTCGGTCAGGTTGGATGGTAAACGTTGGTGAACAGCCATTTTTAGGTCTCTCCAGAGATGCTCAATTGGGTTTAAGTCAGGGCTCTGGCTGGGCCATTCAAGAACAGTCACAGAGTTGTTGTGAAGCCACTCATTCGTTATTTTAGCTGTGTGCTTAGGGTAATTGTCTTGTTGGAAGGTAAACCTTCAGCCCAGTCTGAGGTCCTAAGCACTCTGGAGAAGGTTTTCGTCCAGGATATCCCTGTACTTGGCCGCATTCATCTTTCCCTCGATTGCAACCAGTCGTCCTGTCCCTGCAGCTGAAAAACACCCCCACAGCATGATGCTGCCACCACCATGCTTCACTGTTGGGACTGTATTGGACAGGTGATGAGCAGTGCCTGGTTTTCTCCACACATACCGCTTAGAATTAAGGCCAAAAAGTTCTATCTGGGTCTCATCAGACCAGAGAATCTTATTCAGGTGTTTTTTAGCAAACTCCATGCGGGCTTTCATGTGTCTTGCACTGAGGAGAGGCTTCCGTCGGGCCACTCTGCCATAAAGCCCCGACTGGTGGAGGGCTGCAGTGATGGTTGACTTTCTACAACTTTCTCCCATCTCCCAACTGCATCTCTGGAGCTCAGCCACAGTGATCTTTGGGTTCTTCTTTACCTCTCTCACCAAGGCTCTTCCCCCCCGATAGCTCAGTTTGGCCGGACGGCCAGCTCTAGGAAGGGTTCTGATCATCCCAAACGTCTTCCATTTAA
>NW_015505287.1:582458-585689 GCF_001515645.1 Sinocyclocheilus grahami | reverse complement strand
TATATATATATATATATATATATATATATATATTGTGTGTGTGTACATATTGCAAATGTAGATTCCTCTTCAGCCATAGCCTTGATTTGTGCAGCTTACCAAATAGTGACCCTTCAAGCTGTGATTAACTGCTGTCCTGTGATGCTGCATTATTATCATAATAATTTGCTCAACTACGAAAAAGCATACTGTTAACTAGCAGAATCAACTGCACTTCTGCTATGTTCTGATCCCACTTAACCTGTTTTAGCATGACATTTCAGCATGATTACTGGACAACGGTTCATTGTGTGTCATAAGTTTTAAACTTCCTGACACTGGCCTTTGGTAGTAATCACAGGTCAGTTTTATCACCTTGCTGGTATTTTCGAGGTCAGGGTTTGAGGCAGTAGAAGGAAATCCTCTCAGAATTGGTTTTTTAGCTATTTTAGCTAATTTAGCTAACACCTCACCACTTAACAGAAGTGATTGAGCAGAATAGAGGCCAAATGTGCCATTATGTCAGACTGTCCAGCACATTTTCACACCCTCCTCCCCCTCCTCTTCTGGTCTCCAATTAGCCACCAGTCATGGTATTTCCTCTTGGGGCACCATAGTCCATCTGTGGATCATCACATCCCCTACTGTGCTTTAATCTCAAGGTTAAATGTACTGTAAGGAAGCTTGGAACTGTACATGATGATCTAAGTGTAATTTAATATGGTCAGAAAGAATCTGGTTCCTCTTGGCATAAGATCTGCAATACAATTTGGACAATGTCCAGTAATGGTCTATAAAACTGTGTTTGTTATTGGATTTGGTGTAGTCCTCGTTGGACAAGTAATGACAGCTGGAAGGTAGATCTCCCACAGGTGTTGATTTAGTCAAAAATCCTGCTTACATTAAAGAAATGGAGCAAACTTTTAATGTTTAGGCTCAAAGACATACGTCAGGCAAAATTAGCTTTAGAGGAAATGCGTTTGACATGGTCCCCTGTGGCATACTTTGCCTTTATGAGGTACAGTCTTGTAGTAAGTGCATTTACCTGCGCAGTCTTCAACCTTCTGCACCAAGTTGACACCTAATTTGGAAAAAAACCTACAAAAGCCAAAGTCTGACAACAAAAGTATGAAAACTGACACTAAAGTGTTTACATGACATTTTAAAAAGGACAAATTGTCGCTTTAGTTTCACTTAAATCAAACTTTGTTTTACCCAGGCAATAATGATGGTTAACTGAAACACATGTCAGATGTCTGTTCTCACTTCATCCAAAGTGAAAGCTTCACCTTTTGTTGACAGTGAATTATGTAACCAAAATTTCATAATTTCATAAAAGGAAATTAAAGATCTGGAAGTTCAGATAAAACAGCACAGTTGGATGCCATAGCGGTGGGTGGAAGAACAAAAACTGTTGCTGGGTTTGAAAGAGGAATAGAAAGAGAGAAAGATGTTGACAAATTAAAAAATTATCCTTCTTTTTAACTAAATTAAGAGGTTAATGGTCCTCCGGGGTTTATAAAAGTTTACCTTGATAGACTACTTAATTGTTAAATGATTCTGTACTGACTGTTTAAAGAGCTTTCACACATGAGTCAAGGTAACAGCCTTCAGTGTGGGAAGTGACAACCAAATGAGGCACATTTGGATGAGATACATGAAAATTAGATCTTGTATATGACAGACTGATTTTATGGTTGATTTAAAAGACTGTGTGGCATAGTGACATGTCATGGACACACTAAGTGTTCAGATATTTTGAAAATACACAAAAATGCTTCTGGCTTATACATACAGTATTTCTATTTTATGGCCACAGCATTGCTCACTCTCCACACCTCAGGGGGTTAATACCTTCTGTGCTTCCATGTAGAAAAGGCCAACAGAAAAACACCAGATACACGCTATTGATATTGACTTTTGTTCAGTAAATGCTTTGTGCTTCCAGTACTGTGAAGACTTGCTCTAGCCATTTTTAGCATGTTCCATTCGACTTTCTCACCTCAATAATTAGTGAAAACTTGCGTCAGCTTGCGTACAGGAAATGACCTTAGTGCCACAACATACGTTGTGAAAGTTTGAGTCATCAGGCTTGATCTAATATTTTTTTGGGAGATCCATTTTTGCTCCATAATCATATGCAGTGGTGCTGTGAGAGAATGGGAGGATGTGAGTTAGTGTTCAGTTGAGTCCTTTCCAGAGATGGGTATAGTATTCAAAAACTGAACTCAAGTAAAAGTAATAATCTTTTCACATGTGCTCACACCCATGACCAACGAATCAAATGCATACCGACTGACCTTCTAGCTGTTCTCCAAAACATAATCAAATGTATATTACTGTAAACATGTGTACCTGTGTCTAAGCAACAGAATTTTTTTTTTACATGAATAGGTGCCCGCTAATACACAATACCCAGATAATGTGGGTTGGCAGCTGTTTATTTCATACTCTGGGAACAATGATATGTTAATTAATGTATAAATTAAGGTATCTGTTTAAAAACCTGGTAATGTCATACATTGCAGTAGTGGTATTGTGTACTTTTTAGCATAATCATCTGTTTGGTTGTAAAATGTTCTATACCTGAATAAAATCAAATGCATACCTGTGGAATTGTTCACAGACAGCACACACAGTGTTCAGCTAATAAAGATCCTAATCGGTGGCAAACAACAGGATGCATTTGCAGATTTGGTTTCAACTGACTGTATGTTCAGCGTCACTTTATCCAACACTATTTGTGCTATCTGTGCTCTTACATGTCCTGTTACAGCTTCTAATGAGAAACCACTTCCTATGATTCAGTGCCTGTAGGGAAATCAAGCATAGCTTTACTTCTGGCAGGTCACGTCAGTCAAGCTTGCATTAGCAGATCCCCGTCTACCTATAGGAATATGACGCCTATCACAGCATCCATATATAAGGTCCATTCAGTATTATTCAGTAGCTTATCGCATTGCCCAGGAACCAATTACCCTCCTCCATCCCCAGCTTCTCATTTCTTCCACAGTCAGGACTTGGCTTTCTAATATTCCTCATTGAATCAGACTCCTTTATCTTGAATTATGTTGTTACATTAAATTGCCATTAAGAACCTTTATGATTTCTGCTACATTTATGTTTTATTTACATTTATTTATTTTAAAAAACAACAAAAAACAAAAACACTAGCTTTCTATTTTTTCTATTCTATCTACTTGTTTTTCTGTGTGTGTGTGTGTGTGTGTGTGTGTGTGTATTATATATATA
>NW_015505287.1:555815-582415 GCF_001515645.1 Sinocyclocheilus grahami | reverse complement strand
ATATATATATATATATATATATATATATATATATATACACCTTGCTACGTGCACTGCGTTAGGCTAACTGAGACTTGTGATTTGCACTTATATATTGTTGCTCTTTTGTTAGATTTGACTGCTTTTATTGTCCTCATTTGTAAGTCGCTTTGGATAAAAGCGTCTGCTAAATGACTAAATGTAAATGTAAATGTTGGATCTCTTCTGTTTACCTAAGAAGTTTTTGCCCAGAACAGAACCATACCACCAATCCAAATTGTGTGCTAATTGTAAGTCATCTTTGACAATAGTTTAGATCTGTTCTAAAAAAAAACATATTTCATAAGTTAATTTTCATATATAAAACAGCTGCTTTCAAGGTCCAAACATGTTGACAATTACAATCACCATGCAAAGCTTTGAAAGAGGTTTAAAAAACCTATAATAAAACACTTCTGTTATACTTCCTTATGATAGAATCTTCATCACATACTTGACACTTCACAATATCATCCGATTCAACATTACTTTTAACTTAAAGTTAATACAGCAGTCTACTTTCACACAAAGAAGGCAGTTTGGATGAAAAATGTGGGTAATGAACAGTACAAAAATAAAATGAATTAATTGTTACAAAATACATAAACCTGCAACCTTCTTACCTTCATTGAGCTCCTGAAGAGTGGCATGAATGTGGCAAGTCACTGTGATTGTTCAGTAGCATAATACAACATAATCATTTTCATAACAGGCATGTACAATAGAGAGAACAGATAGACTAACTACAAAGTGAAATTAACTTCTAATGACTTGAAAAAAGGAATGATCTCTGAGTAAACTAGTTTTTAGTATAGGCTATAAATTAAAAGTGCACCTCCAGACTTGCAGTGTTTTTTCTGACTTATGATTCAATAAGAAGTCAGCTATTATGTTCCACTAGTCTACTATTGTATGAAAGATATACAATATATTCTTGTTACTGTATTATTGTAGCTATTATTGTTTCAGAAGAATCAAAAATAAATTAACTAAAATAACTAACATTAATATTCTACTATTTTAGACCTGAAAGATCTGTTTAAAACAAACATGAAATATTTATTTTAATTATCTGGAGGTGGGAGAGGGTTCTTCTACCTGTGCTGTATGTCTGAATGTTCTAGAAGCTCTGTAAATGTGATAACAATTAATCTATCACAACTGAGCTGTCAACTTGTCAGCTCTTGTCAGCTTATTATTAAACAAGAATGGTGCTTGATCATTTCATGCAGTCTTGCTCACAATGCCAATCCAAAAACGACTGCAGCTTATGTATATACACACATTTGCATCCCTCTTACCAAAAAAGCTGGCCAAACTTTTAAAAATGTCCACCTGCGAGAAGCACGGCCAGGGGTCACCAGAGATCAGGGGTCGGTCACTAATGTGTAGTCCATGGACAATTACTGCCTCCCATTTGAAAAACGTTGTTTTTACACTCACGGACCAGTATGTAAAATGGGCCTGTGAGCGGCATAGGGGGTCATTATGTTTGGCAACATTAGAGCAAATTGCTGGACCAAAGGGTGAATTTTACACAGAGAGAACAAAAGAGATGGAACGAAGCAACAAAAGTTGCAATACCGGATGAAAGGAAGAATAGGAAGAGCGAAGGACAGAGAGAAATGTGAGGCCTAGTGAAGATGAATAGCTTGGCTCTCTCTCTAAAGGGCTTTCCAAGCCGTTAGTATGCAGTGGGCACCATGAAGCGTGTGTGTGTGTGTGTGTGTGTGTGTGTGTGTGTAAAGGGTCTATTTGGCTGACAGTGAATCCTCCAAAACCATCTCATTACTGAAGCGAAGAGGAGTGTCCATCCATATGAAATATAGCTTCTCTGCTTTTACCGCTTATGTCTAAGGTGAAAATTCAGCATTAATTTATTAATTTATTTTCTTCTTCCACCTTTTAAACGTACACTGTGAAAAAAGCCTTTGAATCACTGTCAGAAGTGTAATGAGATCGTGATGACTTGAATCTCAACTCAAAGTTATACGCCCTCTCTTGCTGGTGTAGGCATGGTACAAATATCCAGGTGTAAATTGAGCTGTAAATTCTGCTGTACTGAACCGAGCTGTTTATACAGTGAACATGCTTTGTAAATGAGCCTTGAATTTTTCTTTTATTACTTTCGAGGAAGCAAGTCAAAAGGTTATCACTTGTTTATTTGAAAGAGGAGGAACATTTCCAGAAGATTCTGTAAGTGTATAAATTTGGCTGTATTTGTCATTTGCTGTATTGACATTGAATAATAAAGCAACTAATGGAACTTTACATCTGTTCATTTCCATCAAGGCCAGTATGAGTGATTCACTGCATCCAAAAACAACAAGTTGTATGCCAGTATAAATAGTATATTTATAACAGTAACAATTAGAGAATTATTTAGAACATCCACAATGACAGAAAGTTATGGAAAGTAGAAGTGAGAGGCTATCAAGAATTCAAATATTCTGTTGTTGGGAGTGCCGTTTTCCTTTAGATTGTTATAATTGCTCTTTAAAACACTGTGAAATTGGACAAACCCAAAGAGGGATCTCTAGCTTAATGTCTCCTGACACTGTAATCTGTCTTGTGATAAGATAAGGCTCACATAAGGCTCTCACATAAGCTGACCACGTATACACTCACCTATGATATGACTGATGTTTCGGAGATGGTCACCAGATATGGCTTATAAATGAAATACCACACATACACAGAGTTTCGCTCCCTCACAAGACATTACTTTGACCTAATGTCTCTCCGGGATCAATCCTTACACAGTCTAGCCACAGAAATGGGCAGTGTGGAGACAGAATCTCATAACAGCTACAATGACAGTGTGTGTGCTGGAGAGACTTGTTGACTTAGACTGACCCTCATAAAAACAGACCATCTTCCCTTGCGATCTAGCAATCTTTGCCATCCTTAACACAATTTTCTCTCTCTCTCTCCATTCTGGAGTTTCCTCAATGGGAGATGTTTTTTAAAAGATGAAACGGAAATAAGTGTTGGATGTTTGAGGACTAAGGGTTCAGACAGTGAATTGCTTAGCTTCCCCTGACAGCTCTATGCGTCCGTCGTGCGCACACAGCAGTAATTGCATGTGTTTTTGATTAGTCATATCTCAGTGTGAGATTCACCATTCACTCGGATGAATAACATTGAAAAAATCATCTTTTTTTTTAGCTCCTTCTAGCTCATTACTGCCTGCGCAGTGCGCACACATGCAGCTAATTAATCATCACAAGGAAATTTCTTCTTGACAGGCAGGTGTGAACCTTAAACCTGAGCGATAATAAGGCAATTGCACAGAAAAGGTTGCGAAAGGAGCAAAAAGAAGACACTCTCTGACCCCAATTATGGCTGCCACAGGGAAACAAGACAAAAAGAACTCTTGGTTAAAGTCAATCTTAACACAGGCCTGACTCACAGCTAAATGTACTGAGTGCTCTTCACCGTCTAAGGAGACAAGTTTTGCCTTTACTTGAACTCCAGTGTCAGTGCTAGTGCTGTTTTTAACTATACTTTGAAAGTATAATTACATTAATTTTGTTAAAAGTGTAACTTTAAATACAATGACAGGCTGTATGGAATATGCTACGTGTTGGGTTGTGAACCTTAATCTTGAATGTTCTAAGTCAACTTCCCCCTATGCCTGTCAATGTCTCTCAGCCATTTATCCATGTAAGCAGGCTATGACTTTCATTTATGGATTAAAAATCAATCAGTGAATTCCTGGCAGTCAGTGTCATTGAGAATACAAATCTAAGATTTTATGTTGCTTCCCATATGGAAATGTAATATATGACATATTACCCTATATGTGACCCTGGACCACAAAACCAGTCTTAAGTAGCATGGGTATATTTGTAGAAATAGCCAACAATACATTGTATAGGTCAAAATTATCGATTGTATGCCAAAAATCATTAGGATGTTAAAGTAAAGATCATGTTCCATGAAGATATTTTGTAAATTTCCTGCCATAAATATATCAAAACTTAATTTTTTATTAGCAATATGCATTGCTAAGAACTTCATTTGGACAACTTTTAAGGTAATTTTCTCAATATTTCAATTTCTTTTTTTTTTTGCACCTTCAGATTCCAGATTTTCAAATAGTTGTATATCGGGCAAATATTGTCCTATCCTAACAAACCATACATCAATGGAAATCTTATTTAGTCAGCTTTCATATGTATTAAACAAAGAATCTTTTTTTTTATTATTGACCCTTATGACTGTTTTTATGGTCCAGGGCCACATATCAAGAGTGATATTGTCATATATGTTCCCTATAAGGCCATTTTAATATCTGAAATTGTTACAGTTATATATGTTTTTACTTCACATGACAATATATTTCATATATGTAAATTTAATGTATGTACATACATTATATTTGCATATGGGAATTTTTGGAATGAGATTGTAGCCAATCCTTATAGAAGTACCATACTTTAAATAAGGTATAGAAAGTACAGAAAGCTTTTTTTGAGTGACAGTTCATTATAAAAAGTGTCTTTAATGTTATGTATTAGGCTACATACGTGACAAGTGTGATGAAATCGAACAGTTCAGTATGAGGGATTATGTGAACATTATACATGGATATTATGTTATCCGTCTAGTCAATATTAAATGTTAAACAATACAATAATGCCCTTTATACCCTACTGAGAATAGAGAAAGCGAGTTGAAATTGAGTTTTGAGATCACTGATATAAAGGAGTCACCAAAGAGGTTATAAATAAAAAATAAAATGCATATTTTTAGCCAAAAAGGCTATAAATAAAATGCATTATTATTATTGTTATTACTATAAAGTTGCAATTCCTTTGTGTCATTTACAAAAATCTTTAGCCGTTTTCACCATCTCACCATCAAACTCTCTACTCTCCTGTCTACCCATAACACACACACAGCACATACACACACTCTTGTCCTGTTGCTCAAAGCTGTGCAGACAAAAAAAGACGCAAGCACTTTTGAGTAGCAGTGCTGTCACAACACTGGCTTTCCCTGAGAAACAGATTCTGTGAGACATCACCTGCGAACTAAGTAGCTGAATAAACATTCTGTGATGAAGGAGGAAGAAGTGGGAGCTTCAAAGACATGATAACAGAAGACAGATTACCGTGACAGCACAGAGAAAGCTTTATTTTAGCCTTAGCCTCAAACTACAAACCCAGAACACAGCAAAGACGTTTACATATAGCGAAACAAGCTGCCTCAGGTATTATAAATATATCAAACACATAATGAGATCAACTGGCTTTGAAACAGACATTGATAGAATTTCTCACAGCTTTAGTGACAAGAAGGCATACTCATATTAAACAGAACATACAGGATACAGGTTTTTCAAGATTTCCACAGTCTTCTGAGAAGGTCCAGAGAAGTCATAAGTCATACAGTCTCAAAAAAGAAAATGCATGCAAGGCAAAGTGATTAAAATCAATACTTTAAAAAATTAAATAAAATTCTTTTCTCTTTCTTTTTTTCTTTTTTTTTTTAGAAATGTACTCTCTGTATTCATATTGGTTTTATCTTAAAACCTTTCATATCATTTTTTAAAGAGAAGTTAAAGAAGTTATGAAAAGAAAAGTTTGACAATTGTTAAGTGGTATAACCATCAAATAAATGTAATAATATATTTCTTTAACCTTAATGTTTTTTTTAAAGGTCAAACTCTGATATTTTGAAAGACTTCCTGAGCTATCAGAGACTGTCAGTGATATTCATTTCTGCATGTTTTTGCATGGCTTTTTTGCCACTCCAGATGATTTTGCAGACAATTTGTTTTCAAATGTTAATAAGCTGTGAATTATCATTATTATTATAGTTTTTTTCTAAGACATAATAGAAGAAAGATAATGCCAAACTACTTAATATGGTCTTCATTTCAAGGGATTCTTCTTTTAATTAGTCTTTATATAACAAAAAAATAAGTGACTCATTGACAACATGGGCAACATCTAATCTAAAATGGGCTTTGTCATTATATATACACTGCACAATGACTTAATTGTTTTTTGTTCAAACCTCATGTAGTCCAAACATTTCAGAACACTGAATTTTCATTCAACGCACAAAGCATGTATACCCACTTAAAACTCCGCCAAGAAACTTGCCCTTTGAGATCCATTCATCACAACAGCAACTAGCTGGAGATGAAAGAGTGAAACACTGTGAGAAAATATTACTTCAAAGTATTAACCTTTGAGAAACAACCCTATATATTACAGTTTGCTTCAGAGCTAATCACAAATAATAATAATACAAAAAAATGGAATCTTTCATCTGTTGATGCTATTTGTCATTCTCAAAGACGTAAGAAATGGGAAAAACAGTAACATAAATCAACAAAAAACATGGAACATTTCAAAACCCTGAAAGACAATATCACATAACTTTTACAAAGTACAATGTAGCACTGAACTGAGTACTGATAAATGTATAAACCACATTTATATTTAGATAATGGCCACTGGAAAGGACAAATTGCTACAAAAAATGGCCTAACCTTACAATCAATGGTTATGCACAAGTGCTTACTCATGCAAACACACCCGCACGCGCACACACACACACAGTCTTATATTTTCTCTCCCTCATTTAAGGCTATGGTGGCCATGGTGTATTGTGGTGTTGTAGCCAATACACTGCATTTAACAACCTGTTTCCTTATCACTTAATTGTGTTTTAAATGGAATGAACTGAAAGTCCCACAATCCTATCTGCTGCAGAAAACCAGTACCATTTGCTTTTTATATCGGATGTATATTGTTTTGTTGTTGTTGTTGTTTGTTTGGTACGTTTGGTTGTTCGTGTGGTTTATTTGGAAACATGTATCTATTACAAAAAAAGTACTCGTTCATTTTTTCCCCTATTATGATATTTATATTTAGAGATTTATCATATCAGTATAGAATAGAAGAACTATTGTATTTACAAAGATGTTCAAACATAAACTCCAAGGACAGTACATATATTTAATTCAATATCTCACAATGTTTTGCTTAAATTATACAGATCACAAAGCACTCCCAAGAAATACACAACACATTTCTGTATCTATATTTCAGAAGGGAACTATAGCCAAGGATAATTACTCATAAAGAACACTCTAGAGCGGACAAACTTTGACACGCTGCATAATTATCAGTCTGTTAGTGCTCGTTTACATCTGCCACAGAAGACAGCAGAAGCATGTTAGAAAATTCCGAACAAGGTCAGAAAGTGTGACATGTCTTATTTAACCAACCAGCCAAACATCAAAAGTGGCACTTTCATTACACTGCACGATATGTCCAGCTTGATAAGAGATGAATTTCTGAATGTAGTTCTTTGTTATCTGCCTGGTTATCTAAAGCTATTTCCATGTAATTCTTTGCTTTTCTGTTATTTGTTTATTCAGGTAGTTTTCATTTCAATCAGTTTCTATTTCTTACTTTGTTGTGTTCTGTCTGAATCAAACCCCCTTTGAATATATGAATGGTTGTCTTGGAAACAGGTTCCATATCCTCTGTAACTTGCAGCGATTTGAAATTAATGGCCAGACTTATGTTATCTATCATGTACCCAAGCAAAACTAACATGCAAAAAGAACCAACTCAAATTTTCTGTCACTTTTGGCAGATGTCACTGACACCAAGAGAAATAACAGCAACTGCTTAGTAGACAGGTTATGCGTCTGAGTGAGAAATAACACTTTCTGTTTATCCCCAAGACTCTAGTTTGATATAGGTCTGCTACATACCCAGGTGGTCCTTTAGAGGAAATGGAGAGAGGGAAAACTGATCGATGAAATGAAAAATTGCAAGAAGGGAGTGATAATCAAGAGAGAAGCAGAAATAAAAGAGGTAAGAAGGGCGAGCATGTGTGAGCACTGAAGTATTTGTTCAGTGTATATCCCGGGGGGCACGTTAACAAATTATGAAGCTATGAATTCTGATGCTGACCCCCCAAAGTCATGGAGGAGGTGGGAAGAGAGGCGAAACATAGAGAGAGAGATTGCTTCTTTCATTAATAATTTTATGCTATTTTCATATTTATGTAGGCAGATAAAGGTACACATATAAGTAAATTGGTTCTGACCTGCATTCTAATGCTGATGAATCCAGATAATTCAAATAAAAGGGGCGTTTAGCCACCGTACAGCTGATCTATCATTATAGATCATAATTCTAGTAAAGCGTGTCATTCGCAAAACCATTTGAAAAACAACAACCATTTTAATAGGCCTGCAAAAACCAATCATGTTTTGGACGTCTCGTTTGCCAGCTGGGCATATACCTATATAGGCTGCATTTTTATTCTATTGTTACTCAGAAGTAAATTATTCTTAGCATAACAAATTACTTGTTTCTAATGTGTGGTTTCTAACTGATACATTTTATCATCAATCATAAATGACAGCTGCCATCAACTACATTATTATTACAGTAATATTTTGAATATATTTTATATTATTCTGTTTTCATTTTCATTGTAAAGTTTTAGTAATTTTTGGTGGGTTTTTTTTGTAATTTTTGGAAGGGCTTTTTTATCATGTCTGTATGTTTTTTATTCATTTTTATTTCAGTTTTAGTCATTTTAGTAGATCAGGTTAACAAAAAAAATTTAAAAAAATATATTTTGAATATATTTTATATTATTCTGTTTTCATTTTCATTGTAAAGTTTTAGTAATTTTTGGTGGGGTTTTTTTGTAATTTTTGGAAGGGCTTTTTTATCATGTCTGTATGTTTTTTATTCATTTTTATTTCAGTTTTAGTCATTTTAGTAGATCAGGTTAACAAAAAAAATTAAAAAAAAATTTTTTAAACAAAATTAAAATGAGAAATGTTGCCTTGGAATTTACAATTTTATTTAAGTTAACATTCATTTTTTTAAGTGACAAAAATGTTTTTAAGGGTTTTATTTTTCATTTCTGTTTTAGTTTGTAGTTAAATGTATTAACCCTGCTGCCAATACTTGTATAAAATATGGGCATTCAGGCATTTCAACAATTATAAGCACACAAACATCTCATGTGCGCTCCATCCGTTTGAGGATGAATTTTAAAACGCTTGGTTTCGTTGTGCAGATCCAGCTTTTATGTTTAGCATGAACCGCTGAATAAATTAATTTCAGCACAAACAAGAGCTTAGATCTCCTTTTATATATTCAGAGAGGGTTCGTTGGGGCAAGGCGAGAAGCCGAATATCCCAGGTGTCTCATCAGCTTCACCAATAAGGAAGAAATCAATTAGAGCAATTGCAATGTGAGATAGACTGAATGCTTTTTTTTCTTTTCTTTTTTTCAGTGTTTTAGTGAGAATGTGTATTAGAACATTAGTGCCTCCAAGGCAATCACATCAAACTTCCCCCTACAGTTTATTATTTTCCATTTAAATCACTATCTCCAGTGCCAGAGCATTAAAATTCCAACCTGTCATGCAGCTTGGCAGTTTTGACCGGGGCATTACTTCAACTGGGGTGAAGATTTCCAAGAGACCGTTGATTCTGTTGACGACTGAATTGCCTTGCCCACCTGATACATCTTCATGTAGGATAACTTGTAGTAGATGTGCATCAGAAAAGAAGGAGATCAAATTAAACATTGTCTCCTACAAAACCATCTGATGTTGTTATTATCAGAATACACAAAAGAAGGAGTCTCAGTTGTGCCATTTAAGCAAAGCTCATTAAGACAAAGATACCATCACAGAACAAAACAGAGAACAAAAAAAACAGATGATACACCACAACACTCAAAATAGACAAGAAAATGTACCATTTTGTAGCCGGAAAGCTGCTATCTACAAGAGTAGTCTTGTGTATGATCATGCAACATGCAACATGCAATATTTGGTTCTATAACATCAAAGGTACAAGTCTTACACAATAAAAATATAGCTACATCTTTGCACATCCCGTGCACCAAACCTTTTGACTGTATCACAATAATGATATAAATTGAACTACAGAAAGACAGTTTACCACTGACACACCAACTTTGGGCAGAAAGACCAGACAAATGAGGTATTCTTTTCCCAATAAAAATGAACACTGGCACATTGAACAAAGCATGTTGACACCATGAAAAAGAAGAACACATCTGGTGATCTGAACTCAGTACATGTCACAAGCGCACAGGATCAAACTGGAGACGCCTGCAATGCTAATGCTAACACGGTCCTACCGTGCTAACGGTGGTATAACTGAACTTTGTTATGGACGCCCCTGTGACTCCAGTGATCTCATCATCACCTTCCCTCCTCTTCCTCTGCTTGTGGCATGGGCTCCTGCAACACCCAAATGTGACCAAGAGAGCCTTCCGGAAGCGGGTGTTCATGAAGCAGTAGATGATGGGGTTGACGCAGGCTGAGGTATAGGACAGAAGCTGAATGAAGGAGATGGGAGCTCCAGAAAGTGCACGCTGGGCTGACTTTTGGTCGAAAGCCTTCCAGGTGTTGGCAGAGTATAGAGGCATCCAGCATATGAAGAACATGGCTACTATAATGATCAGCATTCGGATCACTCGTTTTTTGGCAATGAGCTTTGCCTCTGAGGTGTTGCTCCGTGGACGGTCTGCCTTGACGGTGCCGGAGGTGGTCAGAGCAGAAAGTTCCATAGCAGGGGGCTTCTTTGGGACTTGGATATAACATCCATCGCTCTCATCATGGCCAGAAGACAGTGCACCATTCAACCCATTCTTTACACCTGTACATAAAAGAAGTTAAGAGATGATGGTGTACTGCCAATTGATAATGTTTTTTACAAAGTCATATTTGTGTTATTTCTGTTTAGTTGCACTAAAAACATATATGAAACCTATTAGAAATTAAAACGATTTCATATATTAGCATATATACATGTAGGTACACCTGATCAACTGCTCATGTAAACATCTAATCGGCCAATCATTTGGCAGCAATGCATTTAGCATGTAGATCTGATTAAGTTCAAACCGAACGTCAGGAAGAGTCAAGTCAAGTCACCATTATTTATATAGTGCTTTTTACAATGCAGATTGTGTCAAAGCATGCTTTACAGTATTAAACAAGGAAATAGTGTTGAAATAGTGTGCCGTTCTCCTCTGGCCAGACGAAACCAGCAGTTTAATTATAGGCTGCAACAAAGTCAGATTGTGCAGAGGACTCAAAGAAAAAGAAAGGTGATTTAAGTGACTTTGAATGTGGCATGGGTGTTGGTGCCAGGTGGGCTGGACTGAGTATATCAGAAACTGCTGATCTACTAAGATCTTCACACACAACCATCTTTAGGTTTTATAGAGAAATGTCCAAAAGAATGAAAATATCCAGTGAGGTGCAGTTCTGTGGGCAAGAGGTCATAGGAAAATGGCCAGACTTCTTCGAACTGAGGCAACAGTAACTCATTACAACTGAGGTATGCAGAAGAACATCTCTGAACACACAACAAGTTGAACCTTGGGCTACAGCACAACACACTGAAGCAGATGGGCTACAGTAAAATAAGATTACACAGGGTACCACTCCTGCCAGCTAAGAACATGAAGTTACAATTCCCACAGACTCACTATAATTGGACAATACAAGAATGGATAAATGTTGCCTGGTCTGATGAGTCTCGATTTCTGCTACAACATTCAGTTGGTAGGCTCAGAATGTGGTGTAAACAACTTGAAAGCATAGATCCATCCTTGCTTTGTATCAACAGTTCAGGCAAGTGCTGGTGGTGTAATGGTGAAGGGATATTTTCATGGAACACTTTAAGCCCCTTCAGTACCAACTGAGCATTGTTTAAATGCCACAGCCTACCTGAGTATTGTTGCTGACCATGTCCTTCCCTTTATGACCACAGTGTACCCAGTGCCGCATTAACCATTGGGCTAGGCGGGGCTGAACAAGGAGGGGGCCCGTGATTGGCTGTGGAGTAGATTGACTAGTCATCAGTAGCGCCGATTGCCAAAGCCCCTCACATATTAGCGCTATTATTTAGTGGAGCTTTTCCATATATTCCATGCATTAACTTTAGAGATTAAAACATCACGTTTGAATTTGTTTGGTTTAACGATCAAATGTATTTATTCTATATTTTTACTTTTAAACGACCCCTGCACCACTTATCAATCAGGTGATCACTGCAATGTCGCATTCCCCTCTCTTCACTTCATTCTGGCATAATCTGGAAATGGTCATGAAAAGGAATAATCTTCAATAAGTAAAAGTGTAAACCATTTTAAAAAGAAAGTGAGAGAGGGGCTATTCTAAAAAAAAATGAGGAGAGAGGGGAAAACATGAGTTAGAGAGTCAGTAAAATTCCCAGCTATCAGGTTATTTTACTAAAGCTGATGATGGAGTGGAAGTTGTGAAAACAACAAGTGGCACATGGAGCAGATAAAATCACAGTGTCATACAGTGTCATTGTCCCCACAGATTTTAGGTTAGTTTGATTAACAAGTTCATAATCTGGAAATGGTCATGAAAAGGAATAATCTTCAATAAGTAAAAGTGTAAACCATTTTAAAAAGAAAGTGAGAGAGGGGCTATTCTAAAAAAAAATGAGGAGAGAGGGGAAAACATGAGTTAGAGAGTCAGTAAAATTCCCAGCTATCAGGTTATTTTACTAAAGCTGATGATGGAGTGGAAGTTGTGAAAACAACAAGTGGCACATGGAGCAGATAAAATCACAGTGTCATTGTCCCCACAGATTTTAGGTTAGTTTGATTAACAAGTTAACTTGAGTTATTTTTCGCGCCTTGTGCTTAAACATTCAAATGCACAGTTATATGTCAAAATGTCTCCTCGTCAACACAGTCATTTGTGTCTTAAACAAACATTAATAGTGAAATATAAAGCATGTGAAGTAGTAGGCTATATGAGATCCTAATATGATGAGATTTTAAAGGGATAGTTCAACCAAAAATGAAATTACTGTCATAATTTACTCAGCCTCAAGTTGTTCTAAACCTGTATGAATTTATTTTTTCTCCTCATCATAAAAGATGATATTTTGAAGAATGTTCATAACTAGAAAGTTTCTGGTCCCCATTGACTCCAGTAGTGTATTTTGTTTTTTATACTATGGAAGTCATGGGGGCCTAGCAACTGTTGGGTTACCAGTATTGTTCCAAATATATGAAGAGTTTTTTGCAAAAACAGATAACTTAGTTTATTAATTTTCAAAAATCATGTTTATTATGTTATCATGTTTTATTGTCTTTTATTGTGTTAGTTAGCTGTATTTTTTGTTATTTTTTAACAATCAAAATAACCCAACTGCAGTTTGATCGAGAATAATTGGAATGCACAATGAAAAAACATCATTTTTGAAAATGGTTAAAAATGGAGTTATCGCTTTTTGCAAATGAACTCTTCATATACTTTTACATTCAACAGCAGAAAGAAACTCATACAGGTTTAGAACAACAACAGACCTTTAATTTTTGGGTGAGCTATTCCTCTAAAGCAGCCTAATTTAGCTGCTGTTAAAAGTTATGATAATAATGTTAATCAAACATTAGAAAGAAAATCACTCACTGTCCTTGACCGAATCACTTTTGTAAAATAAATAAGAATTAATGTATATTGAATTTATACAGTGAAGACTATTCAATTTATTTGTACAATTATTTTATACAATATAATTTCAATGTTTCAGGTAGGTCTATTTTTTGTAATTTGTCATTTGTGTCTGTTTACTTGTCTTAAGTATAAGCTTGTTTTTACTTAAGCTAGTATTTTTTTTTTTTTTTTAAATATTGAAATTGGTAACACAAATTATAACATTTCAATGCATCAAAATTTTGATAGGATAAAAATCCTATTTAAAGCTATATATATATATATATATATAGCCCCGGGGCCCAGTAAGGTCTTAATGCGGCCCTGAGTGTACCCATCATTTTATCACTACTTACAGCAGAATAACATGCCATGACACAAAGCTCAAATAATCTCAAACTGGTTTCTTGAAAATGAAGTTCACTATACTAAATTTAGTTCACTATACTAAATTGGCCTCCACAGTCACCAGATCTCAATCCAGTTGAGCACCTTTGCGATAGGGTGAAACGGGAGACTCGCAACTTGGAAGTACAACTGACAAATCTGCAGCAACTGCGTGACCAAAATCTCTGAGGAATGTTTCAAGCACACAGTTGAATCTATGCCACGAAAAATTAAGGCAGTTTTGTAGGCAAAGGAGGTCCTGTCTGGTACTGGCAAGGTGTACCTACTGTAATAAAGTGGCAGGTGAGTGTATCTAACCTATATAAATATGCATGTTTATGTATGCATAATACATTTTTGGGCATATATGTCATGTATATTTATTACAAAAAAAACGTAACACTTTAGTATAGGGACAGATTCTTACTGTTAGCTAGTTGCATATTAGCATAATATATTGGCTGTTTATTAGCACTTATAAAGCACATATTCTGCATGACCATATTATACATCCCTTATCCTACCCAAAAACTAAACTTAACAACTACCTTATTAACTATTAATAAGCCGCAAATTAGTAGGTTATTAAGGCAAATGTCATAGTTAGTGGTTTATTAATAGCGAGAACTGGACCTTAAAATAAAGTGTGACCCAAAAAACATATATAAACATACAGATTTTTTTATATATGTTGTTTTAATTAAGTTGCATATATAAATAAAATATACAAACTTCTGAGCTGCAGGTTTGCAATGCTGCATGAAAGTAGAGTATGCAGTATATTTTGACTTTATTATTACTTATTTACTAAACATAAAATTCCTAGAGCATGAGATCATAACCTCTTCAATGCACTGTCCAAAGACACTTCAGACAACTCGACACCGCGGTTTAATGCAGATGGCATAAAGTGGGAATTGGCAGAGCATAAAAACATAAGGAGGATGCGTCGGCTCATTTTTATTGAAAGTATCTTGTAACAATCTGCAAGCACCTGATACTAGAGAGTTGCATAGTAGTGCAAATAACAACCTGTATAACCAGTATCCTGTTTAAATAAGTAAGACCTTCTGCATGTCCCTACTCTCAGTTCGCCAAAACAGTAACTTCACTATTTACTTTCTTTGTCTTTTTCCAGCCTCATTTATTTGATCACAGCAATGGTACAAGACAAATATTACTTTTTAAAGAATACTTCTAATAAATGGTACCCGTGGAGGTCTTTAACTGAAATGCCCTCAGAAGTATCTCTTTTCACCTCACTCAAGTTGTCTAAAGCTTGTCCCTTAGAGAACTTACATCCAGCATATCGGTGCACAAACAGCCTTAACGCCCAGGGAGGTACTCAGCATGACCTTAGTGCATTCAGTCTTCGCCATGGGAGACATGGGTCAAGCAGCCTCTCTCACAAATGGAGAGAGAAGGGAAAAGAGTGTCGAGCATTTAAGGATGGGCAAAAAAAACAGCAGCCTCACTTGCAGCACTTACATCATGCCAAAAAAAAGTTTCCAAAATGTTTCTAAAAAGAAACAATTCAGAATTACTGCAATTTTTTAGAAGTTTTTCAGATGCTAATCCAATTTAGTACAGTTTATCAAAGTAAACAGGCATGCTTCAGGCAACTCATTGCTTCGAGGGCTAACTGAAATTGTGGTATAAGGGCTTTAAAATATGGTTCATACCCCTAGAGTCTTTCTTCTGCTCCAGTTCAAACTGAATCCCTCTGTAAAGTTCTCTGGATATGAGACCGTAGGCAATTATCATCACCACACCTGGGATGAAGAACAGAATGAAGAGCAACAAGACATACCTAACAGAGAGAAAGAGAGAAAACATATCTGTCAATGAAAAGGTAGAGTATACAGATGATGAAACCAAAGGACTGCACGTCAGTAGTGGACTAATTAGAACAAATGACAGGTGATTCTGTACTAAGCTGCCTTTTCCAAAAGAATGGTAAACTTACGTAGATTGTAGAAACCATTGACAACAATGCTCTCTAACAGGCTTACAGCACTTTTGGGAAACACAGCCCTGGTGTGTTTTGGTGTATTGATCGAAGAAGATCTAAGGTTCAATTGAAATTCAGAGGTTCTCTAATCTAATAGTTCTGTAGTAACAATTGATACAGTAATATTCATACTTCCTCTGAGGTTATTGTCACTACAGTTGTTAACTGAGATAGAAGATGGTTTCAGTTATCTGGATGAGCAGCATGATATACAATTATTACAGTTACAGGATATTACAAAAAATCTGATTGTTTTGATAACCTGCAGCCATAGTAATATTCAGTACAACAGCATTATAGTATTGTTTAACTAGCTTTTGCAGTCTTTTCAAATGATCTGCAACAAACAACTCAAGCTTTAGATTCAGTCACACAGTATTTAAAATGATTTGGTCAGATGGTCAGCTCTGGCATACAATGGGACAAAGCAATACTTGCATGTCAAACTTTAAATTAAAAAGCTCTACCCCATAATATGATGTAATTTTATAATATTCAAATGACAGCGTGGGAGTGTTCCCTGAAAGCATCTCCGGTAGTCCGTTCTTCTGATCTTTTTCATCTATCAGACAGCATTGTGCTTACAGCTTCATTCCATGCTTCACTTATCTGATATCAAAGACACTTTTCTCTCCTCTTGTTTCCTGTGTGGCTTTCAAATTCATTATGAGCTCCAGCACAAAGGCAATAAAAGCAATACTAATCCAACCAGGAAGTGGATGTAAGAGATGAGGGTGTGATATTGGGAAGCACCTTTTTATGCAAAACTAATTTATAATGTGTGATATTTAATACCTGTGTGTTGCTGCAAGTTTTTTTCCCTTTAGTTTATTTATATATATAGCCAATCCTTTACACCAAGTTGTTCTCAACTGGTGGGTTGTGTGTTTTTTGGGGGGGTTTTTTGGTACTCCAAATTGTGTGGCATGCCCCATGCTGCACTCTCTAAAAGCAGCTGGAGTATGTGTAATTTAATCAATCCTGCTAAAATGTAAAAATGTAAAAATTAAAAAAATTATTAAGTTGTGATTTTGAGATTTCCTAGTGCATCAAGAGCACTTTGCCTGTTTCTACAGTTACATTATGAAAGTCAAAAATCTGGAGCTCAACAACCCTCTGAGCCAGTCTCTGACCATGACTTGAACCAGCAGGCTGTGATTTGTGTGAAGCTCTTGTTAACTAATATGATGCATCTGACATGAATGTCTGAACAGAGAGAGATCGTGAATACTGTAGAGGTTTGGACCTCAGCGTCACAGTTAATGAACAAGATTTAATTGCTCTTGTTATGCATTTTGAACTTATTTAGAGCTGTCCTGACAGTAGGTCACCTGCTTATAGACCAGCTTAATTAATTAATTAAATTAAACGAATTTCTAGGCTCTGGTTTATGCTAGTTAGTTCTATATTGGTCTTACCTATACAGCGTGATTGTGGTTGTCTCCATTTTATTCTCAGCATGGACTGCTTGTTGAACATTTTTTTATTTCCACTCATACCCTTTCTGTATAGAATTGCCCATATACTGCACATATACACATACTATAGATGATAGATAGATAGATAGATAGATAGATAGATAGATAGATAGATAGATAGATAGATAGATAGATAGATAGATAGATAGATAGATAGATAGATAGATAGATAGATAACATTTTGAGAAATGACTCATCATGCGATGTATAATTATTACCCCCAATGAGGGAGTGTCTCTCCTCCTATAAAGTCCAATCCTCCACCTGCAGAGCTACTGTACCTGCAGTCTACTACCAGATATAGTTAGCTGACATGCAGTTGCAAAGTTACTTATAGTGACTATCAAAACTGCAAGTGCAGCTGAAAGATCTTATGCAAGTTGAATGCACTTGAATACCACCACAAAGTCATAATTATGAGTGGGAAAAACTGTTTTCTTTGAGTCATTGGTTTCCAAGTTGGAGCATGTTAGTGAGAAAACATGGCAGACACAATGGTTGCAGCATCTTAACTGATGGTAAATTTATTGAAATTCTTATTTTTTTGTAATAACACTAGATAATTAGTGAATACTAAATACTACACTATTGCACAATTACTATATAATACATAACAATTTCAGTTTACAGAACCTTGATCAATTGAGTGCACATAAAAAGAACAATACTGATGCACATACTGTAATCATTTTGTAGAAGTAGAGTTAAAAAATCTTGCTGTATTTTTTGTAGAAAATGTACATCACCATTTTGCTCTGACCAAAGTTATTTGAATGCATCTGATGGCATAATTGCAACTTTCCAACTTGTAAATACGAACGTCCCAGAAGGGCTTGAATGCACCATGCCTTCCTGCAGAATTTAGCTTCATCCTTAATTAAATATATCTGAAACCAGTTAATCAAGGTCTTCAGGAGCACTAGAAGCTTCTGAGCAGGTGTATTGGAGCAGGTTGGAGCTAAATTCTGCAGGAAAGGAGCCCTCCAGAAGCAGGACTGGAATAAACAGCATTTAATAAGCAACTAAAGGCCCAGCAGCTGGCCATCGCTGAGTGTCTGTCAGCTTAGTTTTTGTGATGTGTTCCATGCCATCGACAGTCAGTGGGAAAGGTCACTCTGATTGGCTGTTCATCTTAGCAAACCAGTGCATGAGAAGAAAACCTAAAGCGAGCAAAGCGAGTGAACATACACAGAAGCTCTTCTAATTTTATGTCATTTTACCTGAGCATAACCAATACTATATCAAATATTTTCATAACGACATGGCCGTCTAGAATGAAGAAAGTGATTGACATGATTCATAAAAATTTGAATAATTCCATTCAAAATGGTACACAAGTACTTTGTTCACAGTTTGTATATCAACAATCCTAGTTTAGCTTTCTCTTTTTGAATGGCAAATATAGACTACTACTGCCTGCTGGTATAGTAAGTTATTTCTTCTCACGCAGACATAGATTGTACACTCTAGCTGGCCTTTGGCTGTAGTCTTCGCAGTCAGTGTCATTGGTTTAGTGTGGCCTTAGTATAGTATAAAAGAAAAACATTAATGTAATAATAGTAACTCACCAAGTCTGTTCCACCTGACTGATGGGCCAGTCAAGCCTGCACATGTGAGCCGTGATGTTGTTTGGTTTGTTGAATGGCACCAGTATACTAAACACAGGATAGGGCACCATGATACCCACAGATAGTACCCATGTGGCAGCGATGACCTTGTAGGCATGAGAACGGGTCTGCCATGCCCTGGACTTCAGCGGGTTGCAAATGGCACTGTATCTTTCAATGGCAATGGCCACCAGACTGAAGGTGGAGATGCTGACAGATATACCTGTGAAGAGAATGTAGACAAGGGAAGTACATTAATATTTAAAATTAATAATATTAAAATATATTTAATACTGTCACGAGTAATCATTTAATGTCTGGTAATCATTTCCGTCTGCTCGCCACCAGATGTTGCCTTCCAGTTACATTGACTCTCACACTACACAAACTGTTGCATGTCACCCCGGACTACATTTCCCATCATCCATTGCACTGATTACACACACAGCTGCAACCAAATCAAACACCCTACATAAGCCATGGACTTCCTCTTCCTCACTGCCAAGTATTGTTTGCGCTTATCGCTACGTTAGAGATAGCAACGTTACGGAGCCATTCCGAGTTTGCTTGGTTCCTAGTCTTAGTCTTTGTCTCGCCTTGATCTAGCCTGTTTTACCCGAGTCTTGTATCGCAGATTGTCTCCTCGTTTTGTCTGTTTTGCTGCCTGCCCCGGAACTCTTGTCTGCCCTGGATTTCCCTTTATATTGCCTTCTCTGACTTTGTTTGTACCTCGTCTAGACTATTGCCTGTCTGTGGATTACCCGTTTGCCTCGCCTTTGGATTACGTTCACCGTCGATTGACCCACGCCTATTTACCGGACTACTCTTTGTCTTGCCCTCAATATAACTGTTTGCCATTGTCAGAACCTTGCCTGTTTTACGACTACTTTTTCGTCTAATAAAGCTTTGCAGATGGATCCGCATGCCTCACATCTCTGTCGGCCCGTAACAAATACAATGCTTACAATGTAAAATATTTGTATATAATCTCAGAAAAAAAGGTTCAAAAGCTGTCACTGGGTGGTTCCCTTTCAAAAGGTACTAATATGAACACTTTGAGTACTAATATGAATCTTTAAGGTATTGGAACACACCTCTTAATTATTGAATTTAGGTGTTTCAATGAGACCCATTGCCACAGGTGTAAAATCACCTAGCCATGCAGTCTGCATTTGCTAAATAAATAAATAGGGTAATTATGTAAAGTCAGAAAGCGGGGTCATATACCAGTCATATAACAGTCTACATAATATATAAATATAGAAGTAAAAAAATATATATTAACTTTGCAAACTGTTACAGAAGTCATAGCTGGATAAAATGGAATGGTAGTATTAACCTTCAGTTCTACACTTACCAGCCTGTATTGTATCATGTATTTACCATGCATTTCTTGGGATTGTGTATTTTATGATTATGTTGCTATGCATAAGAGTTCTTTTTCCAAGAATTCCCGCTTAGGGCGACACACCTCTGCTAATTTCGCCAAGGCTTATGGAACCTCCTGGATTGAGAACTGCAGCTAATGGGGTTTGCATACATGAATATGTATATTATGCAGTGTTTGCTACATTCCGCTCTGGCACTCTTTACAAATCATTTTAATGTATTCCCCTATTTAAACACACACACACACAACACTCAGATTCACCCCCCAAAATTATTGCAAACTTCCTTGAAGTAGTTTTCACTGAACAAGAATGTTTTATGCCAATGTTTTGCTGCACTTATTTCATCATGTTGTGCTAATAAGAAACCAGGGCTGCTACTGCAGAACCTCTGATTATCCAGTGACTTTAAGGTAACACTTGGGCAGATGGATTTCAAACTGACTGAGATTACCCAAGTCCATGTGGCAGCGATGACCTTGTAGGCATGAGAACGGGTCTGCCATGCCCTGGACTTCAGCGGGTTGCAAATGGCACTGTATCTTTCAATGGCAATGGCCACCAGACTGAAGGTGGAGATGCTGACAGATATACCTGTGAAGAGAATGTAGACAAGGGAAGTACATTAATATTTAAAATTAATAATATTAAAATATATTTAATACTGTCACGAGTAATCATTTAATGTCTGGTAATCATTTCCGTCTGCTCGCCACCAGATGTTGCCTTCCAGTTACATTGACTCTCACACTACACAAACTGTTGCATGTCACCCCGGACTACATTTCCCATCATCCATTGCACTGATTACACACACAGCTGCAACCAAATCAAACACCCTACATAAGCCATGGACTTCCTCTTCCTCACTGCCAAGTATTGTTTGCGCTTATCGCTACGTTAGAGATAGCAACGTTACGGAGCCATTCCGAGTTTGCTTGGTTCCTAGTCTTAGTCTTTGTCTCGCCTTGATCTAGCCTGTTTTACCCGAGTCTTGTATCGCAGATTGTCTCCTCGTTTTGTCTGTTTTGCTGCCTGCCCCGGAACTCTTGTCTGCCCTGGATTTCCCTTTATATTGCCTTCTCTGACTTTGTTTGTACCTCGTCTAGACTATTGCCTGTCTGTGGATTACCCGTTTGCCTCGCCTTTGGATTACGTTCACCGTCGATTGACCCACGCCTATTTACCGGACTACTCTTTGTCTTGCCCTCAATATAACTGTTTGCCATTGTCAGAACCTTGCCTGTTTTACGACTACTTTTTCGTCTAATAAAGCTTTGCAGATGGATCCGCATGCCTCACATCTCTGTCGGCCCGTAACAAATACAATGCTTACAATGTAAAATATTTGTATATAATCTCAGAAAAAAAGGTTCAAAAGCTGTCACTGGGTGGTTCCCTTTCAAAAGGTACTAATATGAACACTTTGAGTACTAATATGAATCTTTAAGGTATTGGAACACACCTCTTAATTATTGAATTTAGGTGTTTCAATGAGACGCATTGCCACAGGTGTAAAATCACCTAGCCATGCAGTCTGCATTTGCTAAATAAATAAATAGGGTAATTATGTAAAGTCAGAAAGCGGGGTCATATACCAGTCATATAACAGTCTACATAATATATAAATATAGAAGTAAAAAAATATATATTAACTTTGCAAACTGTTACAGAAGTCATAGCTGGATAAAATGGAATGGTAGTATTAACCTTCAGTTCTACACTTACCAGCCTGTATTGTATCATGTATTTACCATGCATTTCTTGGGATTGTGTATTTTATGATTATGTTGCTATGCATAAGAGTTCTTTTTCCAAGAATTCCCGCTTAGGGCGACACACCTCTGCTAATTTCGCCAAGGCTTATGGAACCTCCTGGATTGAGAACTGCAGCTAATGGGGTTTGCATACATGAATATGTATATTATGCAGTGTTTGCTACATTCCGCTCTGGCACTCTTTACAAATCATTTTAATGTATTCCCCTATTTAAACACACACACACACAACACTCAGATTCACCCCCCAAAATTATTGCAAACTTCCTTGAAGTAGTTTTCACTGAACAAGAATGTTTTATGCCAATGTTTTGCTGCACTTATTTCATCATGTTGTGCTAATAAGAAACCAGGGCTGCTACTGCAGAACCTCTGATTATCCAGTGACTTTAAGGTAACACTTGGGCAGATGGATTTCAAACTGACTGAGATTACCCAAGTGAATTTCCTAAACTCTCCTTAGATGTTTTTTTTTTCTTCTAGTCCAAAAAGAAGCAAGATGAAATGCGAGAGTGCCAAATAGTTTACTGGGTCCAATTGCAAATAAGTTTTTTTATGTGCATGTGGTGTCTACAAGAAGTTCTTATTATTGCAGAGTACTGGCCTCTTGTTCATTGTCTGTGCCCCCGGGTTTTAGATCTGCTCCACTTTGTTTCATATATACACTCTTAAAAATAAAGGTGCTTCAAAAGGTTCTTCAAGCGATGCCAGAGAAGAACCATTTTTGGTTACACAAAGAACCATTCAGTCAAAGGTTCTTTAAAGAACCATCTCTTTCTTACCTTTTTGTAATCTGAAGAACCTTCTTTCACCACAAAGAACCTTTTGTGAAACAGAACGGTTCTTCAGATGTTAAAGGTTCTTTATGGAACCATTTAGACAAAAAGATTCTTCTATGGCATCGTGAAGCACCTTTATTTTTAAGAGTGTACAGTGGTTGATAAATCCTCTCTGCCTGTATTTGCCAAGGCCGCACACATAGTGAGCTTTTCAAATCAGACCTTCAGGGAAATGTTAAGTGCAGCGTGACATGTTTAAGAACTTTTCTGAAAAGACAAATCTCTGAAGCTCTTCTGCGGTTAAATGGTCAACAGTTCGACTCTATTCAGTCTGAAAGTATTACGTTCCACATAGAACTGCTGTTTACTGTTTTTTCCTCTTCGGTTAGAGGAAACTTTTAAGTGAAATTTTTTTCACATTACCAAGATATATTGTCTGCTTTCTATGCTCCCAGAAGTATTCCAGATCTAATTATCATCTCAAAATAATTTAAACTGGCTGAGAATGATGCCTTATTTAAAACTCACTTAAAACGGAGGTGTACACAAATGTTGCAGCCATTGTAACCACATTTACCAATCGCTCAGACAGTGATTTGTGTTCTAAGGTAATTTTCTTCCTTGTGGGTAGACATTAGCAGATATGACCACTGAGGGTAGGAAATCAATGGCTCATAATGGTTTTGTGCATTGATTGCCACTGGCTGACTAAAACCAGGAGCCCAAAGCACTCTCAGATTAATGCAATAAAGTGAGCAAGGTAACACAAGAGAATGCCACAGAATGCCAGTGGAGCTGTAGAATGTGATGGAATGTTCTCACAGAGGCGGCGTGCTCTTCCTCTGGCTCAAGGCCAACGTTCTGCAGAGTGAGAATGACTTATTGCTGTCCAGCTCAGTGCCAAGTAAATTCAGAGACAAAATGCTGATTTAGGACCAGGCTGTGCTGCACGGATTCTCAAGACTTCTACTGCTATATTATGGAACACTCATAAATATGTATAACACCATGTAAGGGATGATGTTATTACATTGTACTTGTATGTACAATGTGCCAATAAGTTTGTTTATTTGGGCCTTGTATCATCACGAAGGGGTTCATTTTGTAATAATGACCTGACTGTACATTTCCCACGTATTACAGATACCAAATGAGTAAATAAATGAACATGAAAAATTTATTTGATTTGAAATGATATTATGTGAGAAGAAAAAGACTACGGAGTGATGTGAGAGAAACTAGCAGAGTGTAAGAGATTGGTTGCCAGGGACACTGGATTGACTGCAGAGTGCTGCATTTGACCAATCAGATTATTTAAGAATTCATTATTTATAGAATTTAACTACAATTTCAAGTAAAAAAAAAAAGAAAGTCTCAATCGCTATCGTCAAGAGATTATATGAATCAGTCAATTTCTAGCAAAGAAAAGCAGAATGAGAATGAGATGAAATGCATTGAAAAATTAAATTTCTTGCTACAGGCACAGCATTCTTTGAGAAGAATGCTTAATGATCTTTCGCCGTTTTAATCATTTCTTTTCAATCTGACGCCCACTGGTTTCAGAAGAATGTATATCTCATATTGATTGATTGGTGTTAGTATGATGTTGGACATGAAAAGGTGGTTTGCAGAGAGAAAGAGACATCACGTGAGAAATAGCACAGTTAATGACTAATTAGTGTGAAGTGCAACATCTATAAGCATAATCAAGTCCGACTTAAACTAGTTGACCTTATGACAGACAAATGACAGCTCAAATAGCCATTTAAAAAGCTGCGCTGTTGCTATCCACCATTTTGTCCAGCTTACTGAACTGTTGGACGCATACAAACCTTTTTTCTGGAAAACTCCTTTAAAGGGGTCATGAACTGAGAAATCAAATTCCCTTGATCTTTTGATATATAAAAGGTTATTTTCAAATAAAAAAAACATCCTGTGTGTTTCAGAACTCAAAACTTTCTCGTTAGTCTAAACAGCCTATATTGAAGCCAATCTGCCAAGACGTCAGGTTTTGGAATGTTCTACTCTGATGTTATAGTGTGGATAAACACCGCCTCTGCAGAAGATCAATGCCTGCTTCTATATCACTGCCTGTTTAGCCCCGCCCACCGATTTGTGCATGTAGTGTAAATAACAAGAGAGTGAATGGTCTACTCAGAAACCAAACTTTATTCTTAAGTTCCAGACTGCGTAAGAACATGGTCCTTTGTTCACTTAATTTTACTGTGGATTCATTTACAAATAAGGCACAGTTCGACGCAGGATTTTTTTTAAAAAAATTGAAACTAAAAGACAATGCTGTGCGGACTATACTGGATCCAACGGTAATGTTGCAAAAAGTGCTTTGTCTGTTATTACAGATTGTTTGATATGTAGATTTATGCATTTTTGACCTAAATAACAGCAGCATCCATGAAGGATGTAGGCCGTCAAACATACACAACTGTCAGCCAGCAGGGGGCATTTACTCTGAGTCTACAATCTGTCACGCCTATTCAAACAGAGCGTTCTGATGAGGGGGGGGGTCAAAAACAGGAAGAAAATAGCCTATTACATATAAATTATGTTTTTTGATGTAAAATTCTTGATAACAGTAAGTGGACCTCAGAGAACAAAACAAAAAAAAGGCAGTTCATGACCCCTTTAATTATGGTAAAAAGGTGTTATTGTCACAGAATGCCAGGAGAAAACAAGGTAGATCCAAGTGCAGTTTAATGAAAGTAACAGAACAAAAATGTGGCAAAAGGTAATCCAAAACACAGAGAACAGAACATGACAACTATGAACTCAGAAGACAATACAATCTAGCAGCAATGACAGACAGCGTGAGCATGGTATATATATAGATGGGATAATGAGTAAATGATAAACAGGTGATCATGATTGGAAACAATAAACAGGTGCTACTGATCAGAACAGGATTAACAAGCAAGGGACTATGGGAAATGGAGTTTAACACATTAAACAGGAAGAGCACCCTCAAGTGGCCAGTCCAGGGCACCACAACCAGACACTGTGACATTACCCCCCCCCCCCCTCTACGGAGTGGATACCAGACGCTCCACCAGGCCTTAATGAGCTCTGAGAGCTCCTGAACTGGAGCGGGCTCTGAATTGGACCTTATGAGCTCCTGGACTGGAGCGGGCTCTGGAATGGGATCTGTGAGCTCCCGGACTGGAGCGGGCTCTGGAGTGGGCTCTGTGAGCTCCTGGACTGGAGCGGGCTCTGTGAGCTCCTGGACTGGAGCGAGCTCTGTGAGCTCCCGTACTGGAGTGGGCTCTGGAGAGGGTTGTCCTGTCCTCCTTCTCACCCTCCGCTGCTTAGTGGGAGTCTGAAGGACAGAGGTTGTGGGCTCTGTGATCTCCCGGACTTCTCACCCTCCGCCGCTTAGTGGGAGTCTGCAGGATAGGGGTGGTGGGAAAATCCCTGCGGAAGGGTTCTGACTGGCCTGGTTCTGCCCACTGACTTCGACCCTGGAGATATTTGATGAAGCCCCAGAAGTCTAGGATCTCGAGTCCTTTCATCTCCCACTGGGGCAAAGGATCATCCAGGGACCAGCGGGAGGGACGGCGGGCCAGGACCATACAATGGAAGGGGGCCAGGGGACAGAGATAGACCAGGGCATGAGCACAGAACCGG
>NW_015505287.1:553118-555272 GCF_001515645.1 Sinocyclocheilus grahami | reverse complement strand
GAGCCAGTGAGGCTCCTGCCAAACAGGAACCCAGGCGGGCAACCAGAGCAGAGCCGGAATCCTGCCAGGCAACACTGGTGGAACAGAAAACCCTCTCAGCGACTCAGGGAAAACAAGAGCAGAGAGAGTTTAGTACCAGCCTCGATGGCTGCAACAGGACAGGCCGATTGATCCGCAACGGTCCCTGTGAGCTCCCAGACTGGAGTGAATTCCTTAATGAGCTCTGAGAGCTCCTGAACTGGAGCGGGCTCTGAATTGGACCTTATGAGCTCCTGGACTGGAGCGGGCTCTGGAATGGGATCTGTGAGCTCCCGGACTGGAGCGGGCTCTGGAGTGGGCTCTGTGAGCTCCTGGACTGGAGCGGGCTCTGTGAGCTCCTGGACTGGAGCGAGCTCTGTGAGCTCCCGTACTGGAGTGGGCTCTGGAGAGGGTTGTCCTGTCCTCCTTCTCACCCTCCGCTGCTTAGTGGGAGTCTGAAGGACAGAGGTTGTGGGCTCTGTGATCTCCCGGACTTCTCACCCTCCGCCGCTTAGTGGGAGTCTGCAGGATAGGGGTGGTGGGAAAATCCCTGCGGAAGGGTTCTGACTGGCCTGGTTCTGCCCACTGACTTCGACCCTGGAGATATTTGATGAAGCCCCAGAAGTCTAGGATCTCGAGTCCTTTCATCTCCCACTGGGGCAAAGGATCATCCAGGGACCAGCGGGAGGGACGGCGGGCCAGGACCATACAATGGAAGGGGGCCAGGGGACAGAGATAGACCAGGGCATGAGCACAGAACCGGACTGGAGCGGGCTCTGGAGTGGGCTCTGTGAGCTCCCGGACTGGAGCGGGCTCTGGAGTGGGCTCTGGAGAGGGTCTTCCTGTCCTCCTTCTCACCCTCCGCTGCTTAGTGGGAGTCTGAAGGACAGAGGTTGTGGGCTCTGTGATCTCCCGGACTTCTCACCCTCCGCCGCTTAGTGGGAGTCTGCAGGATAGGGGTGGTGGGAAAATCCCTGCGGAAGGGTTCTGACTGGCCTGGTTCTGCCCACTGACTTCGACCCTGGAGATATTTGATGAAGCCCCAGAAGTCTAGGATCTCGAGTCCTTTCATCTCCCACTGGGGCAAAGGATCATCCAGGGACCAGCGGGAGGGACGGCGGGCCAGGACCATACAATGGAAGGGGGCCAGGGGACAGAGATAGACCAGGGCATGAGCACAGAACCGGACTGGAGCGGGCTCTGGAGTGGGCTCTGTGAGCTCCCGGACTGGAGCGGGCTCTGGAGTGGGCTCTGGAGAGGGTCTTCCTGTCCTCCTTCTCACCCTCCGCCGCTTAGTCGGAGTCTGAAG
This sequence comes from Sinocyclocheilus grahami, assembly GCF_001515645.1. NCBI lineage: Eukaryota > Metazoa > Chordata > Actinopteri > Cypriniformes > Cyprinidae > Sinocyclocheilus > Sinocyclocheilus grahami. The sequence continues at coordinate 553,945 of NW_015505287.1, read as the reverse complement.
GACAGAGGTTGTGGGCTCTGTGATCTCCCGGACTGGAGCGGGCTCTGTGAGCGCCCGGACTGGAGCGGGCTCTGGAGTGGGTCTTCCGGTCCTCCTTCTCACCCTCCGCCGCTTAGTGGGAGTCTGAAGGACAGAGGTGGTGGGCTCTGTGAGCTCCCGGACAGGAGCGGGCTCGGGAGTGGGTTCTGTGAGCTCCCCGATTGGAGCGGGCTCTGGAGTGGGCTCTGTGAGCTCCCGGACTGGAGCGGGCTCTGGAGTGGGCTTTCCCGTCTTCCTTCTCACCCTCCTCCGCTTAGTGGGACGGTGGTGGGAAAATCCCTGCAGAAGGGTTCTGACTGGCCTGGTATTGCCCACTGACTTCGACCCTGGAGATATCTGACGAAGCCCCAGAAGTCTAGGATCTCGAGTCGTTTCATCTCCCACTGGGGCAAAGGATCATCTAGACCGACGTTAAGGAGGTCCTTAAGAGTAGCATCATTATAATTTAGGCCCACCGCCAACGTCCAAAAGGTCTGGGCAAAACCACCAACCTCCATTCCTTCCTGCCTCCAAGCCATCAGAGTCCGGTGTCTGATCATTCGCTCCTTCCCTGTGGCAGGAGGGACGATCCGAAGGTCCATGGTTCACAAAAAAAAAGAAAAAAAAATTGTAAAAAGAAAAACAAACTGCTGGATCTTGTAGTGGCTGCTAGATTCTGTCACAGAATGCCAGGAGAAAACAAGGTAGATCCAAGTGCAGTTTAATGAAAGTAACAAATGAACAGAACCGAACAAAAGCGTGGCAAAAGGTAATCCAAAACACAGAGAACAGAAAACACGATGAACATG
>NW_015505287.1:543294-551255 GCF_001515645.1 Sinocyclocheilus grahami | reverse complement strand
CCTCCGCCGCTTAGTGGGAGTCTGAAGGATAGGGGTGGTGGGAAAATCCCTGCGGAAGGGTTCTGACTGGCCTGGTTCTGCCCAGTGACTTCGACCCTGGAGATATTTGACGAAGCCCCAGAAGTCTAGGATCTCGAGTCCTTTCATCTCCCACTGGGGCAAAGGATCATCTAGACCGACGTTAAGGAGGTCCTTAAGAGTAGCATCATTATAATTTAGGCCCACCGCCAACGTCCAAAAGGTCTGGGCAAAACCACCAACCTCCATTCCTTCCTGCCTCCAAGCCAATCTCCATCCCCTGTTGGCGAAGATCCACCAACATTCCTTCGAAGCAGAAGGAATAATACGAATGTCCATGGTCCACAAAAAAAAGGTAAAAAGAAAAACAAACTGCTGGATCTTGTAGTGGCTGCTAGATTCTGTCACAGAATGCCAGGAGAAAACAAGGTAGATCCAAGTGCAGTTTAATGAAAGTAACAAATGAACAGAACCGAACAAAAGCGTGGCAAAAGGTAATCCAAAACACAGAGAACAGAAAACACGATGAACATGGGACAATTATGACCTCAGAAGACAATACAATCTAGCAGCAATGACAGACAGAGTGAGCATGGTATATTGGGGAAAAAAAGTATTTAGTCAGCCACCAATTGTGCAAGTTCTCCCACTTAAAAAGATGAGAGGCCTGTAATTTTCATCATAGGTATACCTCAACCGGACTGGAGCGGGCTCTGGAGTGGGCTCTGTGAGCTCCCGGACTGGAGCGGGCTCTGGAGTGGGCTCTGGAGAGGGTCTTCCTGTCCTCCTTCTCACCCTCCGCCGCTTAGTCGGAGTCTGAAGGACAGAGGTTGTGGGCTCTGTGATCTCCCGGACTGGAGCGGGCTCTGTGAGCGCCCGGACTGGAGCGGGCTCTGGAGTGGGTCTTCCGGTCCTCCTTCTCACCCTCCGCCGCTTAGTGGGAGTCTGAAGGACAGAGGTGGTGGGCTCTGTGAGCTCCCGGACAGGAGCGGGCTCGGGAGTGGGTTCTGTGAGCTCCCCGATTGGAGCGGGCTCTGGAGTGGGCTCTGTGAGCTCCCGGACTGGAGCGGGCTCTGGAGTGGGCTTTCCCGTCTTCCTTCTCACCCTCCTCCGCTTAGTGGGACTCTGAAGGATAGGGGTGGTGGGAAAATCCCTGCGGAAGGGTTCTGACTGGCCTGGTTCTGCCCAGTGACTTCGACCCTGGAGATATTTGACGAAGCCCCAGAAGTCTAGGATCTCGAGTCCTTTCATCTCCCACTGGGGCAAAGGATCATCTAGACCGACGTTAAGGAGGTCCTTAAGAGTAGCATCATTATAATTTAGGCCCACCGCCAACGTCCAAAAGGTCTGGGCAAAACCACCAACCTCCATTCCTTCCTGCCTCCAAGCCATCAGAGTCCGGTGTCTGATCATTCGCTCCTTCCCTGTGGCAGGAGGGACGATCCGAAGGTCCATGGTTCACAAAAAAAAAGAAAAAAAAATTGTAAAAAGAAAAACAAACTGCTGGATCTTGTAGTGGCTGCTAGATTCTGTCACAGAATGCCAGGAGAAAACAAGGTAGATCCAAGTGCAGTTTAATGAAAGTAACAAATGAACAGAACCGAACAAAAGCGTGGCAAAAGGTAATCCAAAACACAGAGAACAGAAAACACGATGAACATGGGACAATTATGACCTCAGAAGACAATACAATCTAGCAGCAATGACAGACAGAGTGAGCATGGTATATATAGATGGGATAATGAGTAAATGATAAACAGGTGATCAGGATCGGAAACAATAAACAGGTGCTACTGATCAGAACAGAATTAACAAGCAAGGGACTATGGGAAATGGAGTTTAACACATAAAACATAGAAACAGGAAGAGCGCCCTCAAGTGGCCAGTCCAGGGCACCACAACCAGACACTGTGACAGTTATGACACGTTATTCAGATACTAGGTATGCAAGTGGTTAGTTAATGGATTTTTGTTTGTTTCATTCCTGAAATCAGCCAGTAATCTATATATATATATATATATATATATATATATATATATATATATCCCTTGTGCAACCTTTTGGACATTTTTATCCTTTTCAGTTTTTTTTTTGATCATTTTGCCTGTGTTATTGCCAACTGCATAAATTTTGGCACAGGTGTGTATTTTTATTGGAATTTTACTATTGTACCCCCATTTCCTTTAATAAATCTATTTTGCACTAGGTACACAAAATAGTTCCTCTCAGGACCTTTTGGACAAAAATGTCCCCATTAAAACAGCTATTTTTAATCGCAGTGCCATTTAACTGTAAAATTATGCAATTTTTGTTAATAGACTTTCATTCTGTTGGCAAGGCTTCAACATTTTATTTTTTACTATTTTTAACCAGATGGTGCCATTTTTTCAGGTTTGGCTTATAAAGCAAATACTCGCTTTATTCCTGTTTTCTGCTTCTGCATATTATAGAGCCAATTGGATAAATAATACAGCTATAATTGTGTGGGTGTGTAGGTATGGATGTCTCTATGGATGAGTGTGGTTTGTATGTGTGTCATAAAAAAAATTGTGTGTGTGTGTGCTTGTAATATTTGAAAGAGAACACATAAACATTTTTTTCATAAAAAAATTTTTGGTTTCACTTTTAAACTTTTTTTACTTCAACAATAATCTGCCATGGGTTTTCTTTAAAATGAGACCAAACTTAAGTCTGTGCTCCCAAGCTTCAAATTTTTATGACACTGACATTTTTGTCCACTATGGCCCTATGCGTAACTTTTTTAATTGATGTTCCAGGGTTATATATCCCTATATATATATATGTTGCATGTAAATGTAATCTGTTACATTTACTGAGAAAACATGTGTAATTAAATTGCAGTTACTTATGAAATTGTTAACGATTACAAAGGTTACACACGATTACAAAGATTAACTGTTTTCCAAGGCATTGTTACATGCCAGTGTTTCCTGTCATAACTATGCAAAGATTTGATTTCAAAAACAGAATAGTTCAACTTTATTAAACTATTTTTTGTTATGATTTAAAAACTGTATTCAACCTCAGAATTATCTGAAAGTAAAAAGAGGTGCTAAAGTCTGATTTTGTGGTGGGTATGCTTTAAAATGTAAATATTATAATCTTAATTCAAGTGAAGAAGGATTTTGAAAGTATGACTTTAATTAGTGTTGAGTACTACTGTAAAGTTAACCCTGCCTGGTTTCAATGTTTGAAAATGATTAACAGTTGGAAACATTTGTTTAAAAGTAATCAAATGTAATCAGTTACATTAATAAAGTATTTGAAATAGTTACACTATACATTTTAAATAGGGTAACGTAATCTGTAACCTATTACATTTCCAAAGTAACCTTCCCAACACTGTCCCTCACACAATGTTCTCTATGATAAGGTACAATATAGGGCTTAAGAGCCCTTGAATGTTATTTTCTCCCAAAACATCACATGGCAACAAAAACACTACAGCACTTTCCCAAATACCTTTTTGAACAAAATGTTTTGCATAAGTGAGTTGAATTTGTTTTGCCATTGTGTACAAAGATGGCTTATATGTCAAAGCTCAAATCACAACAATGATTAATTTGTGGAATATGCCTGTTGTTGTTAGACAATTCTGTAATAAATAAAAACAATATTTAAAATTAAATTAATTGAAAATGACAGACTTTTTTAGTTTATTAGGGTTGGAGCTGTAATAAAAGTTTGCTTTAGTCTTTAGCATTATAGAACAATGCTTTGGCAGAAAAAAATAAATAAATCAAACATGAATCTTCCACTTGAGAAAGCTTAATTGAACACTCCTCACCCATGAAATAGGCGACTGTCTTGCACATCGCTGCTCCAAAGATGAAGTCCTCCAGCAGGCTGGGGATGAGATTAAAGGGCATGCAGAAGATGGCCATCATGAGATCACTAACAGCCAGCGAGAGAAGGAAGGAGTTGGTGACAGTCCGCATTCTCTTGTTTGCTATTAGGACCACAATGATCAGCAGGTTCCCAAAAACACTCAGGAGAAAGACAAGTGAGTAAAGAATAATCCTCACTGAGTCCATTTCTGAGGAGAGAGAAAAGGCCATTTTGGTCAAAGGAAATAATACATTCTCTCACAACACCATTTTTATATATATATTTTTTTATTTTCCAAAGGGAAATGTGTAAAAATCCTTTGCTATTTACATTTGCATGTCTTTTACTGCACAAACTGATGAGCCTAGGTGTATGTGTTGTATGGTGGGTTATAAGGAGGGGGGTCTGTTTACATGCATCATCTCCTCATCAGGACAGTAATGATGCAGACAGTCCTGAAAAAATGACATTTTTTGATTTCACATGAGGAATCCGTAAAGTAATCACACTCCTAGCCAGGTGGCTGACTGTGAATTCCTCGCCTCAGGTTTGAACAATCAATTCACCATCAATCACAGTTCAAAGTATTCTCGATGCATTTTTTCACCACCTAGCGTGTAGTCGTTATTGATAATCATTCTCTCTGTTTCGGTGGTTGATTCTGGCTCATCTCTCACACTCCTGACGTAGGCCACATAATCTATAACAATTTAGTCAGACCTCGTTAAGTTGAAGCAACCATATATTATGAACACTTAAAATCTTCTAAAGTGTAAATTTGATTTATTGTTTCTGCATTCATAATAGTGAGTTGTTATGAGTTAACATGTTTCACTAAAATGCTCAGCCATTGCTGTGGTGTTTAGTCTGTCATCTGATAGTTTGATTTACATGTAGGGAAGAAGTTGGAAAAATATTACATGAAACATTTAAATTTGATTCCCCAGAAACAAATAGCTTTGAGTGTTGTATGTAAATCCATTTATGCCTCAACTGGGGGAAAATAATAATAAATAATAAAAATAGGTAAATAGGATAGTTTATATCTTCATATCTTACAATTGAGACTTAATAATAATTTATTAATCATAATCGTGACTTTACATATTGCAATGTGACTTTATGTCTGACAACTGGCACATTATTGCTCATAACTGCAACTTTATTTTTAATAACTGTGACTTTATATCTTGCAATTGTGACATATTTTAATTGTAACTTTACTTTGTAATGTATCTGTTCTTCTTTCTCGTTTTCTTTTGTCTTACAATTACATTATTATTTACACTTGAGCAGAAACCAGCAAAGCTTTCATTATGGAATCTCCATGTTATTGCTCCATTGATTTGTTTTGTCCTTAATTTAATATAGACGGGGGAAAAAATGCTCATTTAACAGGGGCTAACATAAATATGCATTCTGTAGCGCGTAATCAAGAACAGTTTAGCAGAGATTGATTTACAGTATGCCATTCTGCTGTTTACTCCCTCTTTTGCTGCTGTTTCATAACATAATTCATAAACATTGCTCTTTGTCCATGGGCATAAACAGATGGAAGTACAATGGTAGCTTCTGGAAAGCATAGAATTGTCATTTGTGAAGTTGTGGCCACCTCTAGTCACAGTCAGTGGTGTCGGCACCACTACAGTTAATCCAGTGTCATCCCAATGGTATAGTGCATTGCTCATTCTAGTGTTCACTGTCAGTCTGCGTGTAGTGTCATAGCTGTTACTGTTGTGACAGCTCCTCGCTTTTCATGTTCCCCTGACCTGCCCTGACAGTTCCTCTGTTCATTTGTCTTGCAGCTCTGCTGGGAGCAGAACCTGTTCTCACAGGATCAGTATCTACCAACTGGCTCCTCCTGCATGTCAGATTTACTTCAGATCAAATTAAATAGGCACTACCAGGTTACTAAATCACAAAGAATAAAAATAACATAAATGCAGTTATTTAGGGTAAATTTATTCATCCATGTCACTTTGGTTGATCTTGTTCTTAGTTTGGTTTCTTAGTCAGGATCCTGACACTTATGTGGTGTATTGTCTTATCTTTGTGTGAGCATGCAGCTTTGAGTTGCTCTCTCATCCATGTGGTGTGCTGTGTGTTCAGGGCATGGTGCCTGTATCTTGACACTCCTATCTGATTGAGTTTCGGCTCAGTGATGGGGTCCAGTTGGGGGTTCTTTGTTTTTCTGTTGATGTTCTCTCTACAGTCTGAATACCTTACAGTTAGGTCTATATATATTTGGACACTGACACAATTTTCATAATTTCAGCTCTGTATGCCACCAGAATAGAATTAAAATGAAACAATCAAGATGAAATTGAAGTGCAGACTTCAAGCTTTAATTCAAGGGGTGGAACAAAAATATAACATAAAAAGCTTAGGAATTACAACCGTTTTTATACACAGTCCCCCCATTTTCAGGGGCTCAAATGTAATTTGACAAATAAATATAATCATAAGAAAAATGTTCATTTTTAATATTTTGTTGAGAATCCTTTGCAGGCAATGACTGCCTTAAGTCTGGAACTCATGGACATCAGAGACTGGGTTTCCTCCTTTGTGATGCTTTGCCAGGCTTTCACTGCAGCTGACGTCAGTTATTGTTTGTTTATGGGTCTTTCTGCCTTTAGTTTTGTCAGGTTGAAATCAGGAGATTGACTTGGCCATTGCAGAATATTCCACTTTTTTACCTTCAAAAACTCCTGGGCTGCTTTTGCAGTATGTTCTGGGTCATTTTCCATTTGTACTATGAAGCACCGTCCAATCAACTTTGCTCCATTTGGCTGAATCTGGCCAGAGAGTATATCTCTATACACTTCAGAATTCATCCGGCTGCTTCTGTCCTCTGTCACGTCATCAATAAACACCAGTAACCCACTGGAAGCCATGCATGCTCATGCCATCACACTGCTCCTCCATGTTTCACAGATGAAGTTGTATGCTTTGGATCATGAGCTGTTCCAAGCCTTCTACTTTTTTCTTCCCGTCATTGTGGTACAGGTTGATCTTAATTTGAGATGACCAAAGAATCCTTTTCCAGAAGTGGTCTGGCTTTTTTAGATGTATTTTGGTAAAGTCTAATCTGGCCTTGTTTGCACCTTGTGGTGAACCCTCTGTATTTGCTCTGGTGAAGACTTCTCTTGATTGTAGACTTTGACAGTGACCCGTCTGCCTCCTGGAGAGTGTTCTTCCCTTGGCTGGCTGTTGTGAAAGGGTTTTTCTTTACCATGGAGAGGATCCTCTGATCATCCATAACTGTGGTCCGCCGTGGCCGTCTAGGCCTTTTTATGTTGCTGAGCTCACTAGTGGGTTTTTTCTTCTTCTCAGAATGTACCAAACTGTTGATTTGACCACTCCTAATGTTCCTGCTATCTCTCTGATGGATTTGTTTTGTTTTTGAAGCCTAACAATTGTCTGTTTCACTTGTATGGAGAGATCCTTTGACCGCATGATGTGGGTTCACAGCAACAGTTTCCAATTGCAAATGGCACACTTAGAATCAACTCCAGACCTTTAAAGAATAGCCCATATCCGTCCATGAAACAGCTTTTGAGTCAATTGTCCAATTACTCATGGTCCCTTGAAAATGGGGGTAGGTACATATTAAAGAGCTGAAATTCCTGAACCTTTCCTCCAATTTTGATGAATTGAGAATGTTCACTTTAAGCCCATCTTCATTATATAACTGTAACGTAAATGTTTTGGTCAGCAGCTAAAATAATAAAAATTGTGCCTGTGTCCAAATATTTATGGACCTGACTGTATGCATATTTATATAATACATTCATTTACAGTATTATACAGGCCTTCTTAAAGCTGCTGTAATTTCAGTGCCAGTACTATCGCCAAATAGAATTGTAAAAAAAAAGAGTAAGAAAAAAAACATTGATATTACTTTGGGATGGGGCAAGTATTTTACATTAAAAAACAATACAAAACAAATAAACAAAAGTTTAATACTGTGCCCATTCTGGTAACCCATCAATTCGTCAGTTTTGAAAATACATAGTTTGGCATATCCCTATACTGAATGATGAACATATTCATCGACTATGGTATTTATGTGGTACTTAAAAAAAAAAAAAAA
>NW_015505287.1:535412-543179 GCF_001515645.1 Sinocyclocheilus grahami | reverse complement strand
AAAGTCTAATCTGGCCTTGTTTGCACCTTGTGGTGAACCCTCTGTATTTGCTCTGGTGAAGACTTCTCTTGATTGTAGACTTTGACAGTGACCCGTCTGCCTCCTGGAGAGTGTTCTTCCCTTGGCTGGCTGTTGTGAAAGGGTTTTTCTTTACCATGGAGAGGATCCTCTGATCATCCATAACTGTGGTCCGCCGTGGCCGTCTAGGCCTTTTTATGTTGCTGAGCTCACTAGTGGGTTTTTTCTTCTTCTCAGAATGTACCAAACTGTTGATTTGACCACTCCTAATGTTCCTGCTATCTCTCTGATGGATTTGTTTTGTTTTTGAAGCCTAACAATTGTCTGTTTCACTTGTATGGAGAGATCCTTTGACCGCATGATGTGGGTTCACAGCAACAGTTTCCAATTGCAAATGGCACACTTAGAATCAACTCCAGACCTTTAAAGAATAGCCCATATCCGTCCATGAAACAGCTTTTGAGTCAATTGTCCAATTACTCATGGTCCCTTAAAAAAGGGGGGAGGCACATATTAAAGAGCTTTAATTCCTTAACCTTTTTCCAATTTTTATGAGAGTACCCTCAAAGATCAGAGTGTGCACTTTAAGCCCATATTCATTATATAACTGTAATTTGAATATGTTTTGGTCAGCAGCTAAAATAATACAGGCCTATAGATTATATATGTATACAGTGGTGTGAAAAAGTGTTGGCCCCCCTTCCTGATTTCTTATTTTTTTGCATGTTTGTCACACTTTAATGTTTCAGATCATCAAACAAATTTCAATATTAGTAAAAGATAACACAAGTGAACACAACATGCAGTTTTTAAATGAAGGTTTTTATTATTAAGGGAAAACAAAATCCTAAACTACATGGCCCTGTGTGAAAAAGTGTTTGCCCCCTAAACCTAATAACTGGTTGGGCCACCCTTAGCAGCAACAACTGCAATCAAGCGTTTGTGATAACTTGCAATGAGTCTGTTACAGCGCTGTGGAGGAATTTTGGTCCACTCATCTATGCAGAATTGTTGTAATTCAGCCACATTGGAGGGTTTTCGAGCATGAATTCCTTTTTAAGGTCATGCCACAGCATCTCAATAGGATTCAGGTCAGGACTTTGACTAGGCCACTCCAAAGTCTTCATTTTGTTTTTCTTCAGCCATTCAGAGGTGGACTTGCTGGTGTGTTTTGGATCATTGTCCTGCTGCAGAACCCAAGTTCGCTTCAGCTTGAGGTCACGAACAGATGGCCGGACCTTCTCCTTCAGGATTTTTTGGTAAACAGCAGAATTCATGGTTCCATTTATCACAGCAAGTCTTCCAGGTCCTGAAGCAGCAAAACAGCTCCAGACCATCACACTACCACCACCATATTTTACTGTTGGTTTGATGTTCTTTTTCTGAAATGCAGTGTTACTTTTATGCCAGACGTAATGGGACACACACCTTCCAAAAAGTTTTAACTTTTGTCTCGTCAGTCCACAGAGTATTTTCCCAAAAGTCTTGGGGATCATCAAGATGTTTTCTGGCAAAACTGAGACGAGTCTTTATGTTCTTTTTGCTCAGCAGCGGTTTTCGTCTTGGGACTGTGCCATGCAAACCATTTTTGCCCAGTCTTTGTTATGGTGGAGTCATGAACACTGACCTTAACTGAGGCAAGTGAGGCCAGCAGTTCTTTGGATGTTGTTGCGAGGTCTTTTGTGACCTTTTGGATGAGTCGTCGCTGTGCTCTTGGGGTAATTTTAGTTGGCCAGCAGGTTCTCCACTGTTCCATGTTTTTGCTTTTTGTGAATAATGGCTCTCACTGTGGTTTGCTGGAGTCCCAAAGCTTTAGAAATGGCTTTATAACCTTTTTCAGACTGATAGATCTCAATTACTTTCTTTCTCATTTGTTTCTGAATTTCTTTGGATCTCGGCATGATGTCTAGCTTTTGAGGATCTTTTGGTCTACTTCACTTTGTCAAGCAGGTCCAATTTAAGAGATTTCTTGATTGCGAACAGGTGTGGCAGTAATCAGGCCTGGGTGTGGCTAGAGAAATTGAACTCAGGTGTGATAAACCACAGTTTTAACAGGGGGGCAAACACTTCTTCACACAGGGCCATGTAGTTTTGGATTTTGTTTTCCCTTAATAATAAAAACCTTCATTTAAAAACTGCATGTTGTGTTAACTTGTGTTATCTTTGACTAATATTTAAATTTGTTTGATGATCTGAAACATTAAAGTGTGACAAACATGCAAAAAATAAGAAATCAGGAAGGGGGCCAACACTTTTTCACACCACTGTATATGGACCTAACTGTATATGTTCTTTGAAGATCCCACCTTCTAGCACACCACGAGTGGTTGATTATGTAATGCTTGTGCGCTATTGGTTAAACTTTTTAGTCATTATTTTCAGCAAGTATAAAAACAGATCCAGAACCCAAAAACACATTTCATTCAGTGCTTTATGTACTGCTTAATACAGAGCAGGTAAGAAAATAAAGTTAAACATAAATCTATACTATTTAAATACAAATAACTGGAGTCTATATTTTTATTTGTTTTATTTTTATAAACATGACATACCATAAGGTTACATGAAAATTATTTTTACTGTTAAAAACATGGATTTGTGAGCATCGGTGGGACTGAAGGTGTCAGTATAAACATGAAATACACATGATCATTATCATCGGACAGTTTAGATAATTGTGAAATAGTTGTGCAGCCACTTTGGTGAAACTGCTCTAACTGAACAAGCTGACTGCTCTCAAATTGATCTTGCAGTTCTCTGATGGCATACGTCACAGTGGCCTGGTGTCGGCACTCAAGTCAGACAAAATGTCTAACCGCCATGCACTGCTTTAAGTCAGATGCTTCACATTAAGTCGTGCACACCTTCTGTATGTCACATCCTCACACAGAATTTTTCCACCACAGTGTAGTTTGTTGCCTTTTGTTTCAAACCCATCTGCACTCTAACAATTGAGAGCTTGCCCTTCCCTAGCCCAACAGCTAACATATGAGCCATTCTATTTTGAGTGAACAAAGTTAGAATTATGAGCTATTCTTCAGCGTGCATGACCCGGCAAGCACATATGTATGTATTTCAGTAATTCATCTTTATGATTTTTTACTCATTGGTCAGTTCTGCTGCTTTCTTCATGAAGTCTACTTGTATGGAAATTATCTACAGGCATTGCTTGTGCCAGTGTTATGAATGGGTCCTTATTAATTTGATGAATGAATTAAAATTAGTCAAAGGGAGTCAGTAAGTCTGTGATTTTTAGAATGTCACGTAATTAGACTGGGTAAAAGGATTTGCTGTCATTTGAAACCAATTAAAAATTAAAGCCATTTTATTCAGGCACAGTGCCAAAGTCTAATGTTAATAGCTTCTGTTCAATTTTAGTGCCTAAGAAAACACAGCAACACAGTTTAAGCATCCAACCATTACGCTGATGCAGAAAGTGAAGTTTTTTTTTTACTTGGTAAAGACTTACCTCATTTTTTTTACCACACCACAGTCAACACTATAAAACGTATGGTAATAACTGTCCTGTTTGGTTTATTTGTTTGTTCGCCAAATGAATAATATCCTGTTCAGCCAATAAATTCTTATCAAGGCAACTACAAATTACAACTCAATACATTTAAATTTGTCAACACTTCAGTCTTGCAGATGAAAGGGTTTTTACAGAGTTCCTGTAATTAGCTCTATGATTGTTGCTTCATACTGTATATGGACCTCAACAGTTAACACAGTAAACAGCTGTTAGCATCACCCCACATTATCAACAAATACATAGATTTAAAGCCAGAAGCAGTCAAACTATATTTCCACATAATTTATTCATGCTGCAATGGCAATTATTGGTAATAACTGTCCTGTTTGGTTTATTTGTTTGTTCGCCAAATGAATAATATCCTGTTCAGCCAATAAATTCTTATCAAGGCAACTACAAATTACAACTCAATACATTTTAATTTGTCAACACTTCAGTCTTGCAGATGAAAGGGTTTTTACAGAGTTCCTGTAATTAGCTCTATGATTGTTGCTTCATACTGTATATGGACCTCAACAGTTAACACAGTAAACAGCTGTTAGCATCACCCCACATCATCAACAAATACATAGATTTAAAGCCAGAAGCAGTCAAACTATATTTCCACATAATTTATTCATGCTGCAATGGCAATTAGACAGGGGTGTCATAAGGGTGTGAGGAAGGATGGGACAGGGGACCCAGCAGAAAGCCCAACTCTCATATGATTTGGTTTTAAATTGTTAGTTAGTGCAAATACCCTAACATGACTGCTCTTAGATGTAATGATACAAGATATGTGGGCATATCTTAAGATACTGAGTGGTTTATCCCAAAATGCCACACTTCACACTCCATCAGGTAGTTGGCAGAGATGCCGCAGCTAATATCAGGATACCAGAAATGGAAAAAGAAACAGGAGACGAGAGAGTAGGATGGAGAAGACAGCTAGTCAGTGGAGTATGAGAGGTGTTGAAAGACTATTCACTGTCAGAATTATAGAGAGATAAAATATAATCAGCAAAATATAAATGTTTAGTCTGAACCTTTCAATTTGTAATTTTAAAAGATATGTACTGAGAAAAGCATTCCTTTCACATGGAAAACATATAAAGTGGGGTAATATGTTTTTCTCTCCTCATTTCTAGAGCAGTCTATTCAAAAAAACTTCAAAGAATCATACCTCTATACTAATGCATTGTCATCGCAACTGTATAGAAATAGGTAAAACATTCTTATAGAGACATTTGTGGTGGTAAAATAATTATATTAAGTGATTCACATTGAAATTAACAAGTTATGCATTAGCACTCCCCCAATGCCTCTTCATCGGTTAGTGCAGAAAACCTCTAGGAGTACACAATTTAAAAATCTGTCAGCTATGCTCATGGCAGCACATGCAGGTTAAATTCTGCTGCCAATCATTTTGAGCCAATCACATGAGCCGAAAATGCCATGTGACTAATTACTCTATAGCTGCAGGAAAATGACATGGCGTTATAGCAATGCAAATTGCACAACATGCAACTTCTGTGTCCTTTTATTATAAGCAGCTTGATTTTTCATAAAGTTGCTTATAAATTTGGGGGTCGTGGGTTGCAGATTTTTGGGCTTGTATTCGGGCTTGCTAGTGCCCACTAATAGCAGTTGTCAAATATCCCCACCTACTGTTCAACCTGAATTAATTGTTGGTAGGACCAAAAACCCTAGTAGTAGTTACTAACTGGTTAGTAACTATACCGAGCTGTGATGAAATATGTTGATTTTTTTTTTTACACTTTTAAGTCTCTTTGGACAAACTCGGGCACTTTTATTGCTTACAAAAAATATTATTTCATCAGAATACACTGATATTTCTGAATGAATGTCAATGGAGTACGATGCTCTTTGTAGCCAGATGGTTAGTTGCGTCATCTACCAAATGGGGCCATGCTAAGCGGCAACAACTTGAACCCGTGTGCTTACCCCACAGTGGGATTTCTCCAGTCAAAGAATCTGTATGTATAATTAGTTTGATTAGTACTTTGTAATTTTTCATTACTATACATATATATATATATATATATATATTGTAGAACTGGAACAAACTAATGTACATTCAACCCTATTGGGTTAGTTGGGACAACATTTGGTAGAATATCGATGGTGTAATATGTATTTATATGTGTTGCCAGTTCAAAATAATTCACATTTATGTTGATGAATGCTTTAAGAACTGGTAATCTATGAATTTGTTGAAAATCTACTGTATCATTTCACCTTCTCCTGCTCTACATTTATTCTCATGCACGAATCACAGTCTTGCCAAGTGTATGCCAGCTTCTTTTATCACTTATACTGTAATTGAACACATCAGAACCCTCTCAAGCTAAAACTAGATAATCTCGCCACCTTTTTCAAAGAGTGGAACCACCTGATTGAGTGAGTCACCAATGTGTGGATCTATAAAATTTGTGGATACCTAAAACAGAAAAAGAAATGCTGTAGCAGTTTCGTATTTAGGTAAGACACTGCTAGGGTGTTTGTGCATAAAAATGAAATCAAATGGAATTATTTTTTTGCTCCCAGCTGGGAGGTTTTATTCGGTTAATCAATGTCAAGTTGGATATCTCAAATTACAGATGTTTGAAATTAACTGCTGAAATAGTTGGCCACAGTTTTGCAGCCTGAAGGACCTTACAGGCAGTTTAATCTGCTACCAAACACTCCCCCTGACTTATGTCAGTCTGATTCACAACCTTGCATAAATGCATAGATTTATAACAAAAATTAAAAACTAGGATAATCATTCCTTTGCCCACAAATCATTCAAGAGGTTGTGGTTTTGAATACCTATCAACTAGTGACCACATTTATCCAGGATTTTTTTGTTCATGTCCTAATGAAGTAAACACTATTTGCATGTTCAAAGAGTATAATGATGCTGATGAGAGCTGAAAAATGCAAAGAGCATCCTTGGGGTTTAATTACACTAACCATTACCTCTGACATAGTTCTTGAAATAATACAAAAAAAGAAAATATTGACTTGTTTCTTTAATCTTGTCTTATAAAAATGAATTAAATACACTGCTGTACTATTAAAAGAAAAATAACCACACATCTTAATGAGTGTTTTAAATCAATAAACGCACATACTGAAAGACAAGCTGCTGAAGTTTATCTTTAATGCGTTCGATAGTGGTTGATGCGGAGCAGTTATTGCTTTGGGAATGTATGATTTCATAAATAATGCTCAGGCACGCAGTTATAGCTAAAGTATATAAATAATGGATCATTTTTACTGTGAAAAAAACAGTTTTGTATCATCAGCAGAGGTTGGACGTCTCATGTTTCATGCTGTTTATCATGCTGATTTATTTATGAACTTATCTGTGGGAATAAAAATGCAACAGGGAAACAAGACAACATAACTTTAACATGGATTGTTTGTTCTTACCTTTTGGTCGTGTAGGTTTGAATTTCTGAATTATTGACGCATTGCTACAGGTGGCGTTAACTTCCAACGCTGGGCTGTTCACGCTGGAATTGTCTGGAGTTCTTGAACATTCCCAAAACGGGATCTGAGTTTCATTCATTTTCCGTAAATCCATTGCCCCGCGAGAATTGGTAGGAATATAGGTTTCTAACCCAATTTAAAACGATTTATTCACGATTTTGCACAGAGTATATTTTAAGAAAGGCTTATACGCATTTAAAGGTTATATATTAATACGCGCTGAAACATTCTGCGCACCCATTGTCCGCATCTGCGCGCGCGTCTGTGAAAGAATGCCTGTGCGCGTGAAACTGTGGTCACTGGAAAGCGCGCTGTAGCTCTGATGAGCGCGCAGCGTGGGTAGACAGTTCTTTAAGAGAGTTAGCACACAGGGTGGGGTGATTATAGAAAGGGAGGGAGAATTGCAGAGTAACACACGCAAAATAACAGTGCCCTTCAGACTCTAGCGGCTCTTGGTTAATGGAATGTAAGTCCTGCGTCTCCCTCCAGTGGATGTTCTGTGTTATTGCTTCTTGGTCATCAAAAGAGTGAGAAGGTAGAGGAAAGACAGAAAAAGAGACCAAAAGCTGCTTCAGACATACCAGTACGAGGTTCAGGACTCTTAACCGCAGAGCTTTCATGAGATGAACATCTCTTACTCACATTGTCATTTTCCAGTGTGTGCGTGTGTGTGTGTGTGTGTGTGCATGTGTGTGTGTGTGTGTGTGTGTGTGTGTGTGTGTGTGTGTGTGTGTGCGAGA
>NW_015505287.1:511270-535402 GCF_001515645.1 Sinocyclocheilus grahami | reverse complement strand
GAGAGAGAGAGAGAGAGAGAGAGAGAGAGAGAGAGAGAGAGAGGGAGGGTGAGACCTTGGGGGAAAAAATAGATGAAAACAGCAAAACTTCCTTTTGGGGATATGTTTAAAAAGAAAAGTGGTTCACTACCTGAGAATGTTGAACTGGATGTAGTAAAATCACTGTGCAGGTTTGTGTTAACATATAATTTGCTTTATTGAACAAACTAAGTCTATAGTATAGACCTCCTTTTAGACAGGCAAATGTGCATACAGTATCAAAAAAGGAAAAGTTTGACGTTTTGTTTATTTCCAAATAAATTTAACAATAAAACAAGGTTGTGCATAAAAATGAAATCAAATGGAATTATTTTTTTGCTCCCAGCTGGGAGGTTTTATTCGGTTAATCAATGTCAAGTTGGATATCTCAAATTACAGATGTTTGAAATTAACTGCTGAAATAGTTGGCCACAGTTTTGCAGCCTGAAGGACCTTACAGGCAGTTTAATCTGCTACCAAACACTCCCCCTGACTTATGTCAGTCTGATTCACAACCTTGCATAAATGCATAGATTTATAACAAAAATTAAAAACTAGGATAATCATTCCTTTGCCCACAAATCATTCAAGAGGTTGTGGTTTTGAATACCTATCAACTAGTGACCACATTTATCCAGGATTTTTTTGTTCATGTCCTAATGAAGTAAACACTATTTGCATGTTCAAAGAGTATAATGATGCTGATGAGAGCTGAAAAATGCAAAGAGCATCCTTGGGGTTTAATTACACTAACCATTACCTCTGACATAGTTCTTGAAATAATACAAAAAAAGAAAATATTGACTTGTTTCTTTAATCTTGTCTTATAAAAATGAATTAAATACACTGCTGTACTATTAAAAGAAAAATAACCACACATCTTAATGAGTGTTTTAAATCAATAAACGCACATACTGAAAGACAAGCTGCTGAAGTTTATCTTTAATGCGTTCGATAGTGGTTGATGCGGAGCAGTTATTGCTTTGGGAATGTATGATTTCATAAATAATGCTCAGGCACGCAGTTATAGCTAAAGTATATAAATAATGGATCATTTTTACTGTGAAAAAAACAGTTTTGTATCATCAGCAGAGGTTGGACGTCTCATGTTTCATGCTGTTTATCATGCTGATTTATTTATTAACTTATCTGTGGGAATAAAAATGCAACAGGGAAACAAGACAACATAACTTTAACATGGATTGTTTGTTCTTACCTTTTGGTCGTGTAGGTTTGAATTTCTGAATTATTGACGCATTGCTACAGGTGGCGTTAACTTCCAACGCTGGGCTGTTCACGCTGGAATTGTCTGGAGTTCTTGAACATTCCCAAAACGGGATCTGAGTTTCATTCATTTTCCGTAAATCCATTGCCCCGCGAGAATTGGTAGGAATATAGGTTTCTAACCCAATTTAAAACGATTTATTCACGATTTTGCACAGAGTATATTTTAAGAAAGGCTTATACGCATTATATATTAATATATTAATACGCGCTGAAACATTCTGCGCGCCCATTGTCCGCATCTGCGCGCGCGTCTGTGAAAGAATGCGTGAAACTGTGAAACTGTGGTCACTGGAAAGCGCGCTGTAGCTCTGATGAGCGCGCAGCGTGGGTAGACAGTTCTTTAAGAGAGTTAGCACACAGGGTGGGGTGATTATAGAAAGGGAGGGAGAATTGCAGAGTAACACACGCAAAATAACAGTGCCCTTCAGACTCTAGCGGCTCTTGGTTAATGGAATGTAAGTCCTGCGTCTCCCTCCAGTGGATGTTCTGTGTTATTGCTTCTTGGTCATCAAAAGAGTGAGAAGGTAGAGGAAAGACAGAAAAAGAGACCAAAAGCTGCTTCAGACATACCAGTACGAGGTTCAGGACTCTTAACCGCAGAGCTTTCATGAGATGAACATCTCTTACTCACATTGTCATTTTCCAGTGTGTGCGTGTGTGTGTGTGTGTGTGTGCATGTGTGTGTGTGTGTGTGTGTGTGTGTGTGTGTGTGTGTGTGTGTGCGAGAGAGAGAGAGAGAGAGAGAGAGAGAGAGAGAGAGAGAGAGAGGGAGGGTGAGACCTTGGGGGAAAAAATAGATGAAAACAGCAAAACTTCCTTTTGGGGATATGTTTAAAAAGAAAAGTGGTTCACTACCTGAGAATGTTGAACTGGATGTAGTAAAATCACTGTGCAGGTTTGTGTTAACATATAATTTGCTTTATTGAACAAACTAAGTCTATAGTATAGACCTCCTTTTAGACAGGCAAATGTGCATACAGTATCAAAAAAGGAAAAGTTTGACGTTTTGTTTATTTCCAAATAAATTTAACAATAAAACAAGGACAAAGAGAGAGCACACACACACACACATGCTAGCGAAGCTAACAACATTTTGGCTACATTTAATAGTGGGTTAAACGAAAATATAATACATAAAGCTGTGAAAAAAAATTCAAATGTAGTTTCGTTTTTCTCAGAATGCAGTGTGCCCTTTTAAAACAGCATTGTCTGATGTGATGTTTTAGTGGTTGTTCTTGGCAGGGTTTGTTAAATGTTGTCAGATAGTCTCATACTGCAGTATCTATGTAAAAGCCCTGCCAGGTTGGATGTTGAACGCCCTGCCACTTCCGTCTGCATTCTCTGTCCTTGACGGGAGTTTCAATTTGACTCAACTTGATCTGGTGTGCAAAGGATGGGATGTGAATGGGAAAGACATCAAAAATACAATGATCATCCAAGGGCAACGTATTAATTAGTCAACATTCAAAGATCTGAACGTTTAAATCAATCCATAAATAAATAAATATTTGTTGGTAAATGATACTATCAAAAAGTGTAATCACTATAATCACTATATGCTATTAATAAAAATAATATAATATAATATAATATAATATAATATAATATAATATAATATAATATAATATAATATAATATAATATAATATAATATAATATAATATAATATAATATAATATAATATAATATAATATAATATAATATAATATAATATAATATAATATAATATAATATAATATAATACAATACACAGCATTGCTAACCAATATTATAAGGCAGCGGCTATTTGGACTAAGTGTAAATAGCGATAGAGGCTATTTACACTAAGTGCAAATAGCAATGGATTCTATTTACACTAAGTGAAAATAGCAGTATTTTTAACAATATGCTATTAACACTAAGTGCAGATAGCGATAGATGTTAAAATAGCAGGATTTTCTGCTATTTATACTATTTATTTATTTATTATCTATTTATTGTAAATTGTGGAAATTATCTGCACCTCCGAATTATATTACATTATAAAACAGTATGCAGTAATAACGTATTGAGTGTAAATTATAATTTTAATTCAAATTATTAAATGGATGCCACCTTATTGGGACAATAAAGCCCTTCCTAACCCTACCCGATACTTTGTATTCAACTTTTTGATCATTTCCTTCATTTTTATTGAAAATAAATGCCTTTCCTATGTAATATGAGATTTGAAAAGGGAGGGGAAAAAGTTCGGTAAAAGGCGGATTCGAACCCGTAAAAATAATTTGGAATGCGCTTTACCAAATATACCACTGAAGCTGACAACCGTTGCTTGTCTTTTATAGTGGGTGGAGCTAGTGTAAATAGCCTCTGCCAACAAGGCGGGCTATTTGCACTTAGTGTAAATAGACACTCCAATATTGTAATGAGAGGCCAGGATTACTAATTGGCGTATTTAAAAATTATATTAGCTACAGTCTTATATCTTCATGATTTTTTATGAGACGTCTATCAAATGGATAACTTTTCTAATACTCTGTAATACACTGATTTAAATTATAGAATTGTTGAATGGCCCTTTTTCTAGATGTAAAATATAAGTATTTACCAGCAGAATCAATACAGTGCAAGTCATTACCAGCCCATATATGGCCATGACTCCTAGCACCACCCAAAAAGCCAGGTGATCAGCATGTTGACAGACGGCACTCGGTTTAACTGGTCTCTCTGTTGAAACACACAAATGTTGGATTTCTGTTTTATGGGGACATTCCATAGACATCATGTTTTTTTTATACTGTACAAACTTTATTTTCTATCCCCTTACCCTAAACCTACCCATCACACACAACATGCATTTTTAGATTTTCCAAAAACTTTTTTCTCTAAGATTTATAAGCTTGTTTCCTCAGGGGAACCAAAAAATGTCTCCACAAAGACAAGGATTTTGGATACTGCCATCTTTGTGGGGACAATTTTTCTCCATAACATAGGGCATACCTCAGCCACACACACACACACACACACACACACATACACACACATTGGGTTTCCATGTTTTATGGGGACTTTCCACAGACATAATCATTTTTATATTGTACCTTTATATTGTAACTATATATTCCATCCCCTAACATTCTATATATTCTATACATAATATATTCTAATTTGGGTATTACTACCCAATGACAATTTGTCCCCACAAAGCAGGGAATACCTGAACCACACACACACACACACACACACAGAGAGAAAAGGAGTGATGCAAAATGTGACTTTTAACTGTACATTAACCAGAGCACAAATAATAAAATCTTTGAATTACAAATTGATAATTATATTGCCAATTGTTTAATGCTGTTGACAATGACAATGTTCCATAACAACTATAGTGAACATACCTTCAACAAACACAATAGTTTGTGGTTTGTGCTCCACTTTCTGAAATGGAGGAGGAAAGATTCTCTCGGCCTCACAAGTGTAAAGGGCTGTAGTATTCATCGTTACACTGTTCAGGATAAAACTGGTACTGTTATTCGTATGATTAACTTTGAAACTGGCAGGGAAATCTCTTCTCGGACTGTTGTTATTTTTGCTGATGGATGCATTATTAATGGTGATATAAAAGATCTCTTCTGAGCCTTTATATAATTGGAAGACCATTTCTGGTGCGCTGAGTACGGGGCAGGGTATGGTAACACTGCTGTTCAATGCCACATGTTGAACTGGTGGTAGATTACCTGCGGTGTAGAGGAGACAAAACATCAATAACATCTTAAAACTGCTTAATGCACCGTTTTTAATTTTAACTTTTAACTTTTAAAATCTGCAATTTGTCAATATATACTTATGTTACGTTATTTACTTTGTCTGTAGTTTTTGCAGAATCCACAAATCACCATAGTCACCCACGTTATCAAAAAAAGACAGCGTCTGTTCTCAAGATCAATGATAGGCTACCATAGTATATGCACTTCTTTTTTTTACTGTTCTGGATCAGAACAGTGAATTATGCTTGTTTTCTTTTCAATCCCTAGTGGTCTGAGGAAACTTCATGTAAAATGTATGTGCACAGGCACTTTCCTATGTACCTAACTCATAAAAATTAAAATTAAAAACAAGCTGCAAAAGCTTAAATGCCAGAATAACAAAACTGAAGAACAGTTTTGACTGGTTTCTTAATTTCACAAGTATTAACTTTTGCCTGTAAGAGTGGAGAAATGTTGTCATAGAGACAAAGTTTCTTTGAGCAAATTGCTTTGAACTTCGCTGTCAAAAAAAAAAAGCAAAAGGAAAGACTGAATCATCCTTCTGCAAAATGATTAACCCCCTCAGTATTTCATTTTCTACTGTTAGAATATCAGTGCAAAACATGTCAGCTTGTTGTAAAATTAAATATTTGTTGCAAAATGACACTGTTTGTGTACTCTATTGTATTTTGCAGCCTCACAAATGAGATGTTTGTGGTAAAGTTGGTTTTAAATGAGTCTGGCTGCACAATATTTCATTTAACAAACTTCATTTAATCGGTTAGACTGAATTTAGATTTATACACTGGCACCAAGATGTAAAATTTCCTGAATCCTTTTTCTACTTGTATGTATTTACATATTATAAATATTATGAGTTTTTCTCGTGTATATATATTTTATTATATATGATCAAGTATTTATATTTGTCTACAATAAGGCCATTTCCCACATTCCTGTCATCCCACACACTTTTTGCCAAGATGTAAACAAACAACAGGTCTTATAGTATCTTGTAATTGTGCCTTTACATTTGATAATTTCAACATAATATACACATTTTGATGTTATTTCTCCTAATTGAGATTTAAGAGTATTAAGAGTTCATAAATTAGTTTGGTGTAATTCCAACCTCATAAAATGGGATTTTCTAAATGGCTGATAAAACAGACAAACTAAAAGTATCTTGATTCTCGTACAAATAAAATCACTGTATTTCACTTTAACATTTGCAGTGCCTTGTTTTGGGCTATCAGGCCACTTCAGGCCTCTCGACTCAAAGCCCCTGCATTTAAAAATCAGTCCCAGGGCATATTTCATCCCATGCTTAGTAAATAAGGCTTTTGTCAAATAAGTCAGGATGTACTTCTAACCCCTCTTCTATGTAAAGTGCTTTGAGTGCCCAGAAAAGCGCTATATAAATATAAGGAATTACTTCATATGCTTTCAGCTAATCAGTTAAAAATTATTTAATATGACTTAAAACATTAGGTTACACAAACAAAAGTAATAGCCGAATGATTAAAGTAAATCACAAAGAAAGAAGATCTTACCTTTGCACATGCTCTGTGTTTCAGATAGGCTGCTATGGAAGAGACAGAGACTTAAGAGGGTCACAGATGTCATAAAAATCCCCATCTGTTGAATTCTAAGTCTTCACACAATAGAAATGCTGTTGAAAACAGCAGGGCCGCTGCCTTTCGTTTTGGCACTGTTTTGCAAGTATAGCGTTCTTGTATGGCAAATTCAACCTTCGGCTTAACAGAAGAACGCATCACGAGCAAAACAGGAAGTTTCCATTCTCTCCTTGCACCCTCACAACACTTCATAAAATTGAGGTTAAACCACTGGAGTCACATGGATTACTTTAATGAGGTCTTTCCTACTTTTCTGGGCCATGAA
Organism: Sinocyclocheilus grahami; assembly: GCF_001515645.1. Taxonomy (NCBI): domain Eukaryota; kingdom Metazoa; phylum Chordata; class Actinopteri; order Cypriniformes; family Cyprinidae; genus Sinocyclocheilus; species Sinocyclocheilus grahami. The sequence continues at coordinate 528,468 of NW_015505287.1, read as the reverse complement.
TATGTAAGTTGCATAGCTGCTTATGGAGGGACAGAAAGCTCTCAGATTTCATCAAAAATATCTTGCAGTGAATCTTTGTGGTATGCATGTTTCACCTTTAGACGTTGCTTGTTTTGAAAGTATGGAATGAATAATGTATGTCTTTATAGTTGCTAAATGTCTTTTTAGATGTGGATTTTTTTATGCTACTCTGGTTTTACATCTGGTGATATTCAGGGAGAAAGTGAACAATTGTCACAATCAGACAGGTGTTACATGCAAAGAGTCTGTAGGTAAGATAAAAAATATTCAGGGTACAGTTGTAACTAGTCAGTGGGAATATAAATGCAATCAGTTTACTGCTGTCTTTTCTAATACTGATTCTTCATTTAGTTCAGGAAGAACCAGCGCACACCATATCCCACTGTGCAGATTTTGGGAACATCTGACTGGACACAAGTCTTCAGTGAGAAGACAATCTTCAGAATTATAAAAGTAGAGGGATCTGAAATTTGCAGAGCAGTTGAGGTGAAGGATGATGTTTTTTGAAAATGTTAAATAAATGCAGGGATGTTGTGTGAAAAGTGGGGGGAAAGTTTTCTAGTTTTGTTACATAATATTTTATGTACTGTAACATTTAATTTAATTGTATTGTGAAATGTTTTGCAGCTTTTTTTTTTAAAGTGATACTCTGTTATTTTTTTAAGTCTTTATTGTAATCTGGAAAGATGCATTTACACAAACAAAATATTTTACTGTTCAACCACTTGTGTGTATTTAATATGTATTTGCAGTTACTGATATTAAAAAATATTTTGGTTTCAGTTGTTGAATATGTAACAGATCTGCCAGGCTCCACCACCACCCAATCACAACGATCCCTCTCACCTGAGTTCTGAGCACCAGCACCTGTCACCAATCAAGCACCTCATTACCAGCCTGCATAAAAGCACACACCTCAGACACCCTTATTGTCTGGTCTCGTATACATGTAGAGGATTCAATGACTTTGCTACTACTGCCATTTGAATACTTCCTGCATTACTTACCTCCTGTGTTCCTCCTAGTGTCTCCTCGTCTCCTGTTCCTCCTTGATCATTGAGGTGTGTGTTCCTCCTGCCTACATTCCAGCTCCTGTAAAGCCAAAGACTCGGATTCCCCCACTCATCATATCCTTCAAACTTTTCTCTCACCATCACATCCTCTGGACCCTACCCTAGTACTCTCTGTGACCAAATAAACCCGTTTTGTAAATACTAACCTGTTGTGTCAGACCTCTTCCATTACAGAATGTGCATGTTATTCAATAGGAAAATTGCCTTTAATAGCTCTTGAAGGAACACATTTGCCACAGTTAAGGTACAAATGGGCCTGTCACTGGGGTGGTACCTTAAAGGATAAGATTTGTACCTTTGATGACGGTTTTAAAAATGAAAAGGTACATTTCGGTTCCCCATGGTACAAATCATGTCCTTTAAGGTACAAATTGGAATGGTACAAATGTGTTCCTTTTATATTAAGGTACAATTCTGTACCTTTAAAAAGTATTGCCCCAGTGACAAGGGTTTGTACCTTCTTTGGTACAAAATTTTACCTTTTTTTTGTTTCTGTTTCTGTACACAATGGTACAGTCTTCAAACAGTCTTAATGTATTTTACTAGTCTCCAGCATGTGATTCTTATTAAGTGAAGGTCATCTTTTAGGATTCTTTAAGTCTCTGGGAACCTGACACCTTGTACTTCTGGAGACTCCAGAGTAGGTTGCAGTTCTGGAAAATGGTGGCGCTGGAGACTAAAGGCTTCCTGATGGTTTTACACCTAATTCTTAATTTTTTTGCAGTTAATATGTCTTTTCTTCTTAACCTGTTATTTTTCTGGCCCTGCTGACCCAATTAGCATTTTGCAGTCCAATGGTAATGCCTTAACTTTGCAGTTTCTGTATTGCATTAGTTTTGAATTTCTCATGGACATTTAATAGTTTTTTCAGTCTGAGTTAAATCTATTTTTTTTGGCTTGTTTTATCTGTAAAAGAATGATTAATTTTTGATTTTCAGCCTTCATGGACAATTGTATATCACTTACAGGTAAATGATTAAATTCCAAATTATTAATAGTTATTAAGATCGATGTGGTTTGGAAATGTGCTTGTAAAAAAATATGATCAGAATATCAACTTGCATAATAATTGTGCACACTCTAATATATTACCTCATTTATATAATTAATTAGGAAAAACCACTTAATGATCATTTTAAAATAATAGTTTTTATTATTGCTTTGTTTATTTAATATTTTACTTATTATATTAACATTTTATTCTTATTAATAATTGTCATTTACTTGTTAAAAGCTTAGTGTTTACTTTATCCCCATAAAGACATACTGTATCATATTTGATACATTCATTTCTAAATGATCCATGTGATCAAAACTTTGCTGAAAATCCTGTTGCACACAATACAGGTCTTCGGTCATCTGATTGATAGTTTATATTTTAGCAAGTAAAAGCCTCTTATTATTTTTGTTAAACGAAATATATCAAATATGATCATCAGGATTTGAGAAATGTTTATTTGTTCATCTTTCAATCATCGTTGTAGTATATGTTTTGAAACGAGAGAGCTTTGATCGTGAAATTAAGCATTTAAATTAATATCATCTTACTAAGACATTATTGGGAGATATAAAGTCACAACTGATTTATATAGTAGCCTGTTTGACTACTTACTTGAATCAATGAGATCTGTTATACAGATCCTCATTGATTTACAATTCCATATTTTTTCTCGAGTATTAGCTCCATATTCTCACTATATCGAACAACATGAGAAAAAGCCTCAATATGATACTCAACATATGCGAACTTTATTTATTTATTTATTTGACTTTGCCTACGGTTCAATAAACTATTCTGTATAAAAAAACAGAACAACAAACAAACCTATAAATTTCATATTTTAGGTTTTAGACGTTTAAAGTGCCAAAGAATACACCGGAGGAAAAGCTTGCGACCTTTTATAATAAACAAAGCACGACTGTTGCATTTATGGTTTTGTCCGCTGGGGGGAGAACATTACTACACTTTCTTAAAAATGTGTTGCTTCGTTCTTCAAAACAAACAAACTATCTATCTATATAACCGACTAACTAACTAACGAAATGCTCGTTTTGTTACAATTTTTTACATTTCACTTTGGAGTTTGTAACCTATCTTTACCACATGATGTGACTAAGAAAAAAAATATCTACAGTTATTCATTGAAATGAATTAAATTAACACTTTACAAAAAACAAAGATGAATTAAACATAATTAACAAACACAAATGCATACACATACACATTATAATAAATGTAAAATGGTTACAAATAAACAACAACAACATCACTGAGTGACAATACAATGAGATAAGGCCAACAAAATCTAAAGGTTATACAACAAACAATTAACACAGGTCGCGAATGACATTACAGAGACATTCAACAATCTATTCAAACAATCATAAACAAGGAGAGCATCTAAATGCATGAATTCTCTTTGAATTCTTCTCTGTAATATCTTAATAAGGTAAAGAGGTTTCAGAAGTGAGTTTAATTCCATTTTAAAGGGTATAGGATGGGAAACTATTTACAATTATTTTGATTGTGAATATAAAATTGACCATATAAAATCAAATAATAATAATAATAACAATAATAGCATGTTCCAGGGTTTATTTGGTTTCATTATTGGAATTATTGGTATTATTATAATAAAAAAGTATCTCTTTTAAACCAAAGGAGTGTACGACATTGGCAAAATCAAAACATTAGAACCTAGGTCAGATCAAAAGTGCTTGGATATAGGGCAATCAAAAATTGATGCAAAAAGAACATAAGCTGCCATTGTCCAAATATTTAGAAATAATATTAGAATTTGACAGCACATACATATATACATAGGCCTACATACATACATATACACACACACATGTCTGGTCAGCTATCCTTGTGGGGACTCTCCATAGGCGTAATGGTTTTTCTACTGTACAGACTGTATATTCTATTGCCCTGCACCAGGACTGTCCAAACTCGGTCCTGGAGGGCCGGTGTCCAGCAGAGTTTAGCTCCAACTTGCCTCAACACACCTGACTGGAAGTTTCTATGCCTAGTAAAGAGCTTGATTAGCTGGTTCAGGTGTGTTTGATTAGGGTTGGAGCTAAACTCTGCAGGACGCCGTCCCTCCAGGACCGAGTTTGGACAGCCCTGCCCTACACCTAAACCTACCCCTCACAGGAAACTTTCTGCATTTTTAGATTTTCAAAAAACTTCATTCTGTATGATTTATAAGCTTTTGTACCCGTGGGGACCACAATTTAGGTCCCCACCGTGACACGAGTCCCCATGAGTCTGTGTGTAGTCAGGCTTAAGTCCCCACCAGGATATAGAAACCTGTACACACACACACACGTTTTCTTTATCTTATTGGAAATACAGTATTTCCCAGGTAAAAGCCAAGCTCTTTTCCAATCTATATCATCAACCAAAGACCTTCAGTAGAACTTTCCATTTGGCGAAATCTTCCTTTTAAATTGAGAAATTTGGCGCACATGCCTATTGTTCCATTTCTTATCTAACAAATGAATACCTTCAAACAGTAGGCTAAAGTGACTGCAGCTTAAGTATATTTGACAAGATCCACTGAGGGGTGTCCATGCTTTTCAAGTGCTTCTACCAAATAAAAGTCCATGTAGTGAGAGATTGAATTATAGGAAGTTTCTCAATAAGTCCTTGTCACTTTTTCCTATTTCATTTTCGGTCTGTGCCCTTCAGTTGTGTCCTTTTTTAGTCTGCTCTAGCTGTTCACTGTCAGAGGATGTTGTCTATGTCCTTAATAGCTAATGGGTAGAAAAATAAGAAAATAAGTATTTGGTCCATGTTTTCCCATTTTTCTCAGTTCCTTGTGCACTGCCATGCAGAGAAGGGAATCTATGGTCCTCTAGGCATGAGTGTGGACAAAGCAGTTTGGATGAGAAAAACAGCTGTCGCTAATGCATCACAGCGAGACACATATCTAAGTTGTCTATGTGTGTCAGCAGTTTAACTAAACATGCTTTTACAGTTAACGCCAAATTTGCAGGAGATAATCCAGGTTTGCATGGGGCAGTTTTACATCATCTCCATCCTCTAGTTTTTCAACCCTGGTCCTGGGCGCCCCCCAGCACTGCACATTTTGTGTGTCTCCCTAATCAAAAACACCTGATTCAACTCATTAGCTCATTAAAAGAAACTTCAGGACCTGAAATGGGTGTCAGATAAGGGAGACATACAAAATGTGCAGTGTTGGGGGGTGCTCAGGACCAGGGTTGAGAAACACTGCTCTAGTCGCTACATAGTTTTTTTTTTTCAAATACATTTTTGTTATTAGACTCGTTTTGATTTAATCTCTTTTTTTTTTTTAAAGAGGAAGCAAATCTAATTTGTTTTCCCTGGTAGGACTAAATGACTGACTGCAGCTTAAGTATATTTGACTAGATCCACTGAGGGGTGTCCATGCTTTTCAAGTGCTTCTACCAAATAAAAGTCCATGTAGTGAGAGATTGAATTATAGGAAGTTTCTCAATAAGTCCTTGTCACTTTTTCCTATTTCATTTTCGGTCTGTGCCCTTCAGTTGTGTCCTTTTTTAGTCTGCTCTAGCTGTTCACTGTCAGAGGATGTTGTCTATGTCCTTAATAGCTAATGGGTAGAAAAATAAGAAAATAAGTATTTGGTCCATGTTTTCCCATTTTTCTCAGTTCCTTGTGCACTGCCATGCAGAGAAGGGAATCTATGGTCCTCTAGGCATGAGTGTGGACAAAGCAGTTTGGATGAGAAAAACAGCTGTCGCTAATGCATCACAGCGAGACACATATCTAAGTTGTCTATGTGTGTCAGCAGTTTAACTAAACATGCTTTTACAGTTAACGCCAAATTTGCAGGAGATAATCCAGGTTTGCATGGGGCAGTTTTACATCATCTCCATCCTCTAGTTTTTCAACCCTGGTCCTGGGCGCCCCCCAGCACTGCACATTTTGTGTGTCTCCCTAATCAAAAACACCTGATTCAACTCATTAGCTCATTAAAAGAAACTTCAGGACCTGAAATGGGTGTCAGATAAGGGAGACATACAAAATGTGCAGTGTTGGGGGGTGCTCAGGACCAGGGTTGAGAAACACTGCTCTAGTCGCTACATAGTTTTTTTTTTTCAAATACATTTTTGTTATTAGACTCGTTTTGATTTAATCTCTTTTTTTTTTTTAAAGAGAGAGAGACTTTGAGTTGGTTCCAAAAACAGTGCTTTTTTGTTCAAGAGCTGGGGCCACACAGAAGACTTAGATGTTAGTTGGTGTTATTTTACCAAAGCTCCCCCTCAAAAAAGGGGGCAGACCTTCAAAGAGAACTGTAACCCTCCGTGAAACAGTCACCAGGGAAAGTGAAACCAGATAGGTCCTCAGCAGCTACAAGGATCCGCAATGGAGCACCTGGAGGTCAGCGAATGCCCTGCTGGTATAAATGCTTGGCACCAGTCATCAGGTGTGCTTGGTCCTTCACTTTCAGGCCTTTCATAGCCAGACTCTTCGAAATCAGCTGTCTCTAATTTGCCTTAAGTAATTTGCCCAAAGTTAACTCCCAGACAGAACTGATTAAGAAACAGTTGAGACTGATTTAGCAAGGAGTGCAAAGAAAGCAGATTTTAATCAATAAAAGCATATTATTTTCTTTTGCATGTTTTGGATATCTGTGGCTTTGGACATTGGGGAGAGAGTGTTTAAAAAGGAACTGTGAGTTGTGTGTGTCTGTTATTTTTAAACTAATTTACCGTGCTTAAACTGCATTTACTATCCACTTATAAAATAAATTGCTTCAGGAGAACAGTAGGCTTATTTAACAGTGCAATTGTGAAGAAATTCGATTCAGACAGGCTTTATGTATTACATTTATGTGCAGAGCAGATTAGGCAACACATTAAATTCATCCTCATTAAAGGGATAGTTTCATCAAAAAATGAAAATTCTGTCGTCATTTATTCACTCTCATTTAAATCCAAACCTGCATGACTTTCTTCTTTGGAACTGAATTGAAGATTTTTTTGAGAAATGCCTCAAGAGTGTTTTACAATGTAAGCCAGTGCTCACCAATACTGTTTAGTTTCCAGCATTTCAAAAAATATCTTCTCTTATGTTTCACAGAAGAAAGAAAGGCATACAAGTTTGGAACAACATATGAGCAAATGATGACATAATTAAAATTTTCGGGTGAACTATTCCTTTAATAAATTTAGTGTGTCATTAAATGGAAATCAGTTTGAAATACATAGTTTAAACAAATGATTGAAGCTGAAACAAAAAGTGACATGACGAGTGAATTTACATGCATTTTAAAAGTTCGATTTTGAGTCAAACTCATACAATAACAGACCTACAGTGCATAATGGGATAGTTCTTGGGTTTGTCCAACATGTTAATCAGACAACAATCATACTCCGTGTTGTACACGTATACTATAGGACAGAAGTAACAAAGGTGCATTGTATTTAATCCTTCAAATATTCAATTATGCATTGTGTCATGTACAGGTGCATCTCAATATAACTTTTCCACAACATTCTAATTTATTGAGATGCACCTGTATGTTTAGACAGACAGATGAAGACTGTAGTTTGACTATGCAAAACCCCCACTGTTAAAACTCTGCATGTAATCTCACTTACTCATTGAAACACTCCTAGAATTTGAGCCTTTGTGATGATTCAAACATTAATGTGATGTAGCCACACACTGACTGTCATTCTGGACCAAATATTGACAAATGTACTGACGCCTCTGCTCTGACCTCATCACATTCCAGTGATTTTCTAAAAGAACTTTAGAGGACAAAATGCTTTCATGCTGCCTCTCATATGAAATGGGGAAAGGTTTGGTGAGATGCTTCTTTTTCATTGGTAACTTTATACAACTAAGGCATCCAAACTTAGTTTGGATGGAATTGTGCAGATGTCAAAATGGATGGGGAAAGTTGGTAGAGATGGCTTTTTCTTATTTCAGCTATTCTGGAGAAACGTCTGAAGAAAGTGTTTGCGTGTTTGAAAGAAATGTTTGCAACACATTGGAAAATTCTTTACTAAAACTTGCTAGTCTGGCAAGAACAAATGAAGTGGCTCATTGCCCAGATTCTGAACTTTATTCTTCCCTTCCATGTGTGTCCCAATGATGTTTGACCTCTCGTGACATTAGTGATCTCACCATGACGACAGCCCTACTTCATCCAGCTGGAAAAGATATCACTGAGTGTTCTTCCCTTCCCTCAGAACAGAGTTTTCTCATTCAGTACGTTTACATTAGAGAAAGAGAGGGATGACCAGAAGAAATATACTGAACTAAAACAAGATGTAATTAAATTAATTACACAATTAAATAAATTAATAGAGCGTACGATGAGGGGAAAGAAGAATGCATCGGGATGATCTCATTTATTAAAAAGCTGTAAGGTCATATCTCTGCTCTGAGAGTGAATGAATGAAAGGAACAAGATGGGTCAGAGCATATCTGGTCACCACTGTGTGAAATGTCAACCCTCATGGAGTTATTTATTTGTTGCTTAATTGTTTATGGTTGCAATATTGTTGTTTATTCTTCCACTGCAAATTCCAGAATGTTTGTATCATATCCTTTTGGAAATACAGTTGCCATCTGAAAGCAGTGAATCTGTATGTTGGGAAATTTGAAGTTCAATGAAAACAAAATGTTTAGAATGAAGATATGAAATTAATTTAACTGTATCTGGTTGTACAGGCTGATGATATCTGACGATTGCAATGGAGCCATTTTGTGCTGTTTTTAGTGCACTGGCACAAATGTTATATTTCTTTATATGATTTTGAAGAAGTTATTTTAGATGGTGAAACACTCTCTTCCTCATGCTACCAGCAGTCTACCAGTAACTTTAACAACTTTATCAGTTGTTAACAGTTTTTAACAACTGATTTTCATTTGTTAGCTATAAATGTAAACTTGTTCTACAAATGCTTGTTTCAGCAAAATAAGAACATGCCGTTTTTATACCTCTGATGTTAATATCTTAGATGGAAGTTTCTAGGACAGTCTATTTTTTCCTTAGTCTTAGTGATACTGTGGGACTGTGACTGTAAGAAACCTGAGTGCCTAACTGGATGAATTAAAAATATGAAATCACTTTTTAGACTTTCTTCTATAAATGTGGTATGTATACATTATACATTTTACCTCTCTGTGAGTATGTGGGATAGTGAAGCATGAGAAGCGTGATCGTGCAGCCTTGTGCATAAACACTCCAGGGTCATTCAGAATGTTTGAACTCCCAGAACATGTGAGCACTGATAGTTGAAGGTCCATTTATTGTTTGCTGACTTTTCTGGCTAGGCTTGTGTGTCCCTGTAATGGAGGTAGAAGTGTCACCACCAGTCATCTAATCTTGTTAGTTTCATGGTTTTCCTCAGATAAAATAGTTTTCCCAGATAAAGACTAGATCTAGTCTAGGGCAAAGCTAATTACACCTACCTAAGTATATTGCCATTTGTGGTTTCCATTGATTTACTATTGATTTTTGGGGTAGGAAATTTTCAAAGTGTTTAGAAAACAGGCTTTATTCGAGAGGTTCAGATTTGAGTGTGGATGACAGAGTGTGAATTTTTGGGAAGGTCTGACCTTGTTAATAAAGGCTTTAACTCCCCCAACAGATGTTAAAACAAACGGTTAGTGAGAGCCTTACAAATTCATTTAAACGGGATTAATTACAAAAGAAACACATTTTAGACTGCACATTTCCTAATGTAAATAGACAATGTTTTTACTTTGAGATTTAACCGACGTATTTAAACTGTTAAGTATTTTGTATTAATCTTAAATGTCTTATAGTTTTTTGTTGATTTTATTTCATTAACTTTGTACTTACCATTTAAGATAGTCCTGTTGCTGACATGGTGTTAGACAAACAATAAATGAATGTTCGTATTACAAAAGGAATATTTATGAATAGGAGAAATTGTAACACTCAAAATGTCAGCTGTTGGCCCAGAAATCCTGCTTTACTGTTAAAAGAGTCAGTGATTTGTGGTTAAAGGGATAGTTCAAAGAAAAAAAATGTGTCATCATGTACTCATCCTCGTGTCGTTCTAAACCCAAAAGATTTCTAGTCATCTTCAGTACACAAGTTTGAACCTTGAGGTCTGTTCTTTTGATCATATCACTTTGATCATGTCTCTTCAGAAGAGTTGGATTAAACTGCTTGATTCATATACTTTTACAGTGTATTTTTGTACTTTTTGAAGCATGAACATTTTAAAGGATGGACAAAAATGATGAAAAAACAAACAAACAAAAAAGTAATTTGTTTGCCAAAAATTATGAAGGCTTTATGGATTTGAAATGACATTAACATCATTTTCATTTTTGGGAAACCATCCTTTTAAGGTGCAATTATGATGCATTGGTCAGATTTGATCCCTCACTAAAAATGTGTATTTAAAATATATTTTGCTAAACATTTAAATGTATTTTTATCTTTTCCTTAAAAGTGGTAGTAACAGTTCTCTCTCTAGCTACCATTCATTACAGTTGTTCAGCAGGATATGCTCTATTATGTTAGTCATGTTCACAACGACTCGGTTTGGGTTTTTCACAGACTTTTTTTTTTGTACAAAAGCAGGTTTATGCCCCTTACATGGATTCCGTTAAAGGTGAGTGTGCAGTGTCTCACACACATACTTGTTAGATTCTAAACCTCTAGTCACCCTCCTGTTAATCTTTTGGCCACTATGCTGTTTTATTGTGTGGCTGCTCCAAATTACACTCCCATGTGCCAGACAGGAAACTTTAAGCCTGTTTCCAGGTCAGCCTCACTGTTCGGCTCAGTGGTTCTTTGTGGCCCACACACAGATTCGGGGTCAGCCAGCTTCGACAAGTACCAGTTTCAACAGCATACTGGAGGAACTCAGCACTAGCAGAGGGGGGCTTACAAATGGGAGAACATGTTCTCATTGCAACATGCAGAAATTGTGTTTACACTAGGTGTGCACAAAATAGTCTAGTTGTGAATTACCCATTAAACTACAACTAATTAAACAGTTTTAAAGAAATAGTTCACCCAAAAATGAAAAATCTGTCATCAATTTCTTACTCTCATGTCATTTCAAACCCTCCATAAGACCTTGTTCAACTTCAGGACAAATATGTTAAAAACACAGAAACTCCACTATGCTTGCTTCATGTGCAGCAATCAAATTTCGAAAATTCGAAAATGCACGAAACTCATAACGGTTTGAGACAACATGAGGGTGATTACATGTATTATTTTTTCACAAAAGGAATTATTCTTTTGTGAAAGCCATAATCAGGCTGATTTTGGGTTCATCTGAACCTAGTTGAACACATTTCTTGGGAGTGTTTATATTAGGGATGCACCGATATGAAAATTTTGGCCGATACCGATATGGTGGCCGATATATCGTGCATCCCTAGTTTATATAAGACATGTTCTTGTGAACAAAAACAGACACGAAGCAATGTAATGAAACGGAATAATTTTTTTTCCCTCCAACTTTCTAGCAGATAAAAAGTACCTCCACAAATAAAAGTCAAAATGTTAAAATGAAATTTTTGTAAGCAATCATCTTAAAAAAAAAAAAAGTTGTGCGCATATCAGTCCAAAGAGTGTTAGTAGACTGGCAGCAGCCAGAATCAAAATCTGGAAAGACTTAAGAAGAATTATAGCAAGCAAGTCTTTTCTGACATGTTCATAAAACTGTATGGTCATCGTATGGAAGATTTCAGAACTTTAGTTTTGGCGTAGCTGGAATGGAGCCTCATCAAACCCCCTCACTGTGGGAATATTACATCTGACGAAATTCCCACAGCATGTACTTTGTACAGCATAGAGGATCTATTTGTGGCTATAGAGTTTATCTAAGTGTCTTTGACAGAATATTGAAAATTTATAAAGAACTGATTAAATCCAGATCATAGTGCAAACCTAAAAGAGGCCATATATTTATATAATATCCATTAGAGAAAGTGAGCCTGCTCCACAGCTTTCACAGGTACTCATCCTTTGGTCTTGTTATAAATATCTCTGTGATATATCAGCTCAGTAGTGTCCCATTAAAGGATGGACGGAAGATTATTTGGATCCACACTTTACTATTGTATCCAAGATATTTCTGTCAGCATAAGTGCCATCCAGTCAATGTTAATATCTTTTGCTGTTTCATGTTAACTTTGATCATTTGTATTGATTTGTCCCCTTAAAACCAGATGTTTCACAATGTTTAACACAACCATCTGAGATCTTCAAATGATAAATATTTCAAATACGTTTATTTATTTTTTTGTGCACTAATTCTGATAGTGCTCATAGTAGGAATGTTCTCACACATTTATACTCATGAAATATATATGCTCTTCTGTGTCTTGTTTTCTCCATTTCAGACATTTCTGCTGATTCATGTCATCTATTCTGCTGTGTGTGTGTGGTTTAGTTGAGGCTAGTTAATCAATAAGCTAGCATTAGGACATCCCTGGAGAACATCAGAATAAGAGAGATGTTCATTCTTTTACTCTTAGCTCTCAAAAATCCATTATGTAGTATTAGTGCCAGTTTCTGTCCATTTTCCCTCTTTCTGTTGAGGTCTGCTGATGGGACCCGACAAACTGTCAGCGTTCAGCTCCATTTCTTGCATTGCTTTGGTTTTTAAACTTGTAGTGTATGTTACATTTTAAATAAGTTTAACACTATTATCTTGTTTACTTTATTTGCTATGTAAAACATTTTTTCGAAGTTGGAAATAAAACAAATATTACTGGAGTTCGTTTTAGAAGTGCAATTTCAGTCTTTCTACTTCCAAATTTCAAGTTTTATTTGATTCATTACTTGCAATTTCTTTGCAATTATTTGTGACATTTACTAGCAATTTCTTAGTGACAAATTGTTTTAAAGAAAATTCTACCCCATTTTTCCGTCGCATAACCATTTCATTTACAAGATCAAGTATAAAATCGCAGCTAGTACTTTTGATGGGAGGATCGGATAATTTTCCTGATTTAAATCTTTAAATCTCATTCAGCAAAATGAACAAATATTTATTCAAGTAATTGACTTGAAAGCAACACATCACTATTTAATACAAACATTAATGACCTTTGGATGACAGCAGCAGCAGACTAGCAGTGAAAACATCTGTGACATATACTGTATAAGAAGGCAGTTTTTACTTATAATTCTGTGTTTGTGTTCCCTTTGTGCTTTGATGCACGATCAAGAAATCTGTGAAACGGGTACAGACGGAAGAACTTTACTGTACTAATGCATTAACTTTGACTAACACATTCTTTTCTTTTTTAATTGAGATCTTGTGCATCTGGGTCTGTTTGACTGGAAAGGGAAGAAAGAAATGCAATTTTGGGTTAGTTTGAGCTTGTAATTTGACTGTGCCAGTCAGCATGGGACACAGTCTCAGTTTCAAGCTTCAACTTAATGCTGTGTAGTTTACTCTCTGTCCGTATACTGTATATGGACACTGTTCGGTCTGTCCACTCAGCAACAATAGCCAGTTCATGGTAAAATCTCTCTAGGGGTTTTCCTCTGACATCACCGCCACTGTTTTGGCTTCTGTTCTGTGCCCCCTCACTCCCCATTTCCTGTTCACGCAGGAAGTCTCTGCGTAGTCTTCCGCTGGGTTGTGCCCATGGTAGTAGGGTTGGGTATCGTTTTTTTTTTTTTTTTTCGATACCGGTGCCAAATCGATACTTATTAAAAAATAAATAAATAAAAATTCCCCCCAAAAATGATGGATTGGCCATTAGAATAGAAATAGTATAGAGAGTGCAAATGTTAGAGGGTCAAGTTTTTTAATTAAAAAAACAAGCAGATAAAATTAGAAGTAGCATTATAATAGAGAGTGCTAGAGTTAGAGATTCAAATGAAGATGAAAGAGATTTCTGTTTTCAGCCGTTTCTTGAAAATATTAAGGACTTGGATTGAGCTGGGCAGGTCATTCCACCAGGAGGGAACAGTTAATGTAGAAGTCCATGAAAGTTTTATCATAGGTAGAATGCAAAATGTTTCAATACAAGCATTTCAGTCAAATGTAATTTATGCAATATTTCAAACCTTTAACCCACTTGGGAAAATCAACCCATGGCAACAGTTTAAAAGTAGCCCAGTTCTGTGGAAAAAACGCAGACTTGGCAACTCTGCATCCAACAAGAGCTACCGGAGTCCGCTTTGACTGATCACAGGTCGAGAATAAGGAATTGACTGACAAGACCATGCTGGAGTATTTGCTGCTCAACAGATTCCTAGCTCATTCAAAATATTTGTTTGTTCAAAATGCCTGTTGGTTTTGATTAAAATAACCCTCTTTTTCTTTATACCTTCTGTGGGGTAGGCCTACGCGTTACAAGTAACATGAGTTATGTAATCAGATTACTTTTTTAAATAACTAGGAATGTAGCGTATTACTTTTTAATTTAGAAGGAAATATCTGAGTTACTTTTTCAAATAAGTAACGCCAGTTACTTTGTTCCAATGTCTTGACTGTAGGGATGCAGCAATTAACCGCGCTTTAAAACGTCACGGTTAATTAATCGTAAAGGTTCCGCTAAACCGAGTGTTTCTGTTACACAGAACCGAAATGTTGCAGCTTGCGCAAAACGAAAACAAAGTTACACTAGCGGTGCACCAGCTTAAAATGACGTGCTTATCAGAGGCACGGAGGCTACTACATGCATTAGATTAACTGTGACAGAGGGACCAAACAGCGAAGCTTTATTTCCACCAGAGAAATGCCTGTCGATAGTGTGGGACCATTTTGCGTACACCAAGAATGACCAGGGTGTCATTTAAATATTGCTGTAAAAAACTGCTGCTAAAGAGCGAATACATAAGGGATAATGCACGGCTTGCTGTACACTGAACGATTTTAATGCACGACGTGAAGGCAAAAACCCCCTGACGCGAAGCTACAGCTCGTTAGCTCAGCATTCTGCCCGCTTCAGATCAGAAAGAGATGAAATAGTGCGGTAAGATCACATTTATTTGAATTAATTAATTATAACATTTAGCTACTTGAATTAATTATTCGAGAGACAGAGAGAGAGGCGACAGTTGCCTGTGTGGATTAGCCTACTTGCGTCTAACCTAATTAGTTACTTTTTTAGGGAGCAATGCAATATTGTAATGCATTACTTTTAAAAGTAACTTTCCCCAACACTGGGAATAAGTGGCATGTGTTGGACTATTGAAATGATGGGGCAAATCCCCTGCTTTGAGTTTAAGGATTTTCAGTCCAATTTAAATTCAGGTTCCAGTTTCTTCTGATGCGTGCACACATTATCCGAGTTAAAGGCTTTTGAAACCGTTTTCCTTACAATTGTGACTATCAACCAATACTTTAATATTGATAATGTAATATATTAACATATTAATTAAAAACAAATCTCAGATTCCCAGTTTATGTGGGAAAAAGTGTATTTTGAGTAGGCTAGCTTTTACAGTATTTGTACCTACTGGCTGTTGATTACTTATTATGTGGTTTGATTGCTGTATACACTGTTCATTTTTATGTGTTTGTTTTGTTTTTTGTGATTTCAGTCCTGTCCAATGTTTTGGTATTGTACAATAGTCTTACCCTGCTTTTAACCCTTCAGTTAATATGATGGCATAGCAGTTGCACTCCTCACTCACTAGTGTTTACATTTTGTGATCTGATGCACACACAAGCTTATATTCCCTCTCTCCTTCCTTCTACAGGCACAAGTTAACTTCAGTTTGGACATTTTGAACTGAGTGAAAGAGAAAAAACACTATACCGAAGGTAGGCCATTCTTATACATCCAGACAAATGCTGGTGTGCCTTGTTATATACATTTTTGTCTACATGCACAATAACAGAAATAATGTGAAAAAATCTAATATTGCACAACAATGGTGTGTTTGACAAAAAGGAAAATGTTCTGTGGCGACTGAAATGTCTCGTTAAACATTTGCATGACAGATAATGTCTGCAGGAAGCTTGGTGACTGGTTTTTATTTCTGCCATCTTTTTATCCCCAAGCTAACAGGAAGACTGTCTCGACAAAGATGTCCATTGTGTACAATACATGTGTTTTCAGAATAACCATTGGAAGTGCAGAAATGTCTGAGACGAAGAAAGTATAGGAAGTGAGGTTGGAAAGAATGATGGAGATTTGGGAGACAGAGTGGGTGAATGTTTAGCATTCTGACACCACAGCTGGATTTTTGAGAATAATGCCAGGAATGAATGCAACCATTTGAAGCCTTAGAGGATCTAGACAGCTCAGTGTTTAACATGGTGAATGAACTGGAATGTCTCTGGAAATTAATTATTTTAAATTAGTTTGGAGTGTTTGTATGTGTATGTTTGCGTTTACTGTAAAGATTCATTTTAATGTTTCCCAGCTGCTAAAATGTAACCATGCCCTCTCTGAAGACTGAACTCCAGTCTTGACCCGCTTAAAATTGGATCCAAATAGGAAGTAAATTTTCACACTTGCATTAGACTGGCACCTGTGCTTACAACTGAAAAAGAGTTAAAATAAAGACATTTTCAAATGCACAATTTTTATTTTCTTAACCATTTATAAATGTGTCAAGGATATAACACTTTCTCTTTTTTTCTAAATAATTTATTCAAAAACACACACAAATCCGCAATTCATATTGACCTTTATATTTACATTTTCTATGGTGAGCATGGTTTTTATTTTCTGAATGAAAAAAATGTATGTTTTATATATATTATTTTATATAATTTTTTAAACCTTAAGCTATTAATTAATAATAATATCAATTAATTTAATTTAGTGTGACCAATAAGTCTATTAAAATATCAGATAATTCATTTTCACAAAATTTTTTGTTGTGTAACCAATACAAGCATAGTTTGGGAAAAATTAAACGCAGCCTAATTTAAATTTTTGGGTGAACTAACCCTTTAAGTGCCGGCGACGCAGTGTTGCCAGATATTGATACTAAAACAAACAAAAAATAAACCGAAATTATTTCCTATCTTTTGCAAATAAGATAAGATAAAGATATCGCTGACTCTAAACTGCAACTTCCTACTTTATTAACTTTCTAAAGTGCTAAATTAAGTGGAAAAGACAAGTCCAAAAACGCTTATAATCTATATAATTATAATAATGGCAAC
>NW_015505287.1:448536-508634 GCF_001515645.1 Sinocyclocheilus grahami | reverse complement strand
TTGAAAGATCAAAGACAATTTTTAATATAACTCCGACTGGATTCGTCTGAAAGAAGAAAGTCATATACACCTAGGATGCATCGGGGGTGAGTAAAACGCAGCCTAATTTAAATTTTTGGGTGAACTAACCCTTTAAGTGCCGGCGACGCAGTGTTGCCAGATATTGATACTAAAACAAACAAAAAATAAACCGAAATTATTTCCTATCTTTTGCAAATAAGATAAGATAAAGATATCGCTGACTCTAAACTGCAACTTCCTACTTTATTAACTTTCTAAAGTGCTAAATTAAGTGGAAAAGACAAGTCCAAAAATGCTTGGATCTGGAAACAGAGGCTGCGCCCGCGCCCTCACTCACAACTATCTCAAGCCTCGTTCACTCCGCCATCGTCTCACAGCGATCATTTTCATAACAGGGAAGCTAAACATTCTTGCAAACGGTCTAAACTGAATTATACATGTCATGCAGGCATTCATATGAGGAGTTTAACAGCAAACTAGTCATTCAAGGAACACATTTTATTTTTGAACATGAAAAATTTACTGAGGTCCGGACCTTGGTGGCCTCATAGTAGGGATGGGCGATATCTTATCGTTTGCGATATACCGGTAAAAATTCTCCACATATTTTTGTTTACACATGGTTCAAATGTGTTTTTGTTTACACATGATTCAAATCTACAAATGCTACAGTTGAACTATGGTCATTTTAGTAAAACCATGGTTCATTATAATAAGGGATTTCCAGTGACAGGCTGTTGCATCCATAAAATGCAACCTTTTTGCTCTGACAGTGTATGATTTCTATTAACATTACAGAATAGAACATGATCTATATTATCTTTCAACGTTCAATTTAAATAAATGTAATTGTACAAACTATGTAGGCTACGATTTCAGTTCGTTTATTGTGAAATAACTCAAACATATGCTTTTTTCTGTCCTGATAAGCATTGTTCAGGGCTGCTGTTCCCAAAAGCTTTTGATGCTTTCTTATGATACTTTTGGGAAACGCAGCCCTGTTTGAATGCACTTTGGTTCTGTCTTGCAACATTTGCGTGTGTTCAGATGAGCAGGAAAATAATTCTATCCTACACAATTACTTGCGAACAAAGATTATTCATCCAATTCAATGCATTTGTACACATTATTATTTTAAATAAAATCACTGGTAAATAAAACACACCTTAGTATCGATATTTTTAGTTTGAGTATCGATACTTTCGATACTCGCGTCAGTATCGATATATCGATACTTCGGATCGATACGCCCATCCCTAGTGACGAGAAAGTAAGGCGGACGTGAAATTGAGCAGCTCCTTCTACAATCTGGAACAGGTTTGGATAGGGCTGTACAGTGCGACAAAAATCGGCCTTGAGTAATTTATTGTCTTCAGGTTTCCTCAGTTAAAATTTATTTATCTGCGTTTTATTCAGCTACAGCAATCACTGGATACTTCTTCCTGGTGCATTACTTCTACTATGCATATGTGGAGTTTCTGAGCAAGGGCACCCTCCGGCTTCCAGTATGAATGAAACGGTTATTACATTACGTGTGTACTTAGTAATGCTCACAACACCCTATTTTGGGTAAAAATAGGAAAGATAATACTTTTCTCTTAAGAAACAGGATTCCCTAAATTATCGTCATTGATATCGTTATCGCAATAAATATAAAAAATTATCGTGATACATTTTTAAGCCCATATCGCCCATCCCTACCTCATAGCTGGTTACCGGCCTGCACACGCATGCGTCGTGGTACTCTCTTGAATGGCGGGGGAGACTGACCCAGAAGAGACGAAATCATTGAACAAAGCTGTTATTTTCGTTTTCTTTGCACATAAAAAGTATTCTTGTAGCTTTATAAAATTACGGTTGAACCACTGATGTCACATGGACTATTTTAACAATGTCCTTACTACCTTTCTGGGCCTTGAACGTGGTAGTTCTGTTGCTGTCAATTCAGGGTCAGAAAGCTCTCGGATTTCATCAAATATCCAAATATGTTTTCTGAAGGTGAACAAATGTCTTTTGGGTTTGGAATGACATGAGGGTGAGTAGTTAATGACAATTTTCATTTTTGGATGAACTATCCCTTTGAGTATTGGAATATTTGCAATGTATCATTTTTATGAGAAACAATACTGATCATAAAACTGTGCCATTAACTGTCATCTTCAAACTTCAGAAAGAACTTTAAAAAAAAAGTAGTTTGTCCCTTCAGGCTTTTCTGTAGTCTTGTAACTACATTTTATAAAAGTGACAGCTGCATTGATTCATTAGGCCTTTTTGTCTATAGTTAGCAGACTGTTTAATTGAGTGAGTCTGAGATAAAAGCAGTTGCTGGTTTGCAGCTGTATGTTCTGCTTTATCACAGTTATGTCTATGAAATACTTGCTTATTACATCTGGATGGAGTACAAAACTATAGGGTTTGCTGACATTTAGGTCAGAGTTGTCTGCATAGTGGAAGGCTCTGCATGCATCCATTAAATGAATGTTCTTTATTGCAGATCAAAGCCCCAAAAGCCCACCCTTAGTGCCGCCCATGAGTGACAGTAGGCACAGACTAGTGGGCATAATGTGCGTGACGGGATGCAGTAAACAAGCAGTAATTATGTTGTAGAATATGATGGGTCATAGATCCCCACTATAATTGTTCAAGTGCAGAAGGGTTGGGAGGGGTTTCAGTTCTAATGTTACATGATGTAGGAGTTCAACGGTCTGATGGCCTGCAGAAAGAAGGTATCCTGCAGCGAGCTGGTCCGGTAAACAGAACAGAACCAACATAAATGTATTGCAGATATCCTTAAAGTTCAATAATGTTATGTACACATTTTAGAATTAGTCTGATTCAAAGGAGAATCAGAAGGCTGAATCCTGACTGACAGAGGAGGAGTTGGGGATGGAGGAGGGTAATTAGCTATTGAGCAATGCAAAATCTGCTGATAATACTGAGGGACCTTATATATGAATGCTTAGATAGGTGTCGTATTCCCATAGGTTGATGGGATCAGCTGTGAGTCAGCTAATGCGAGCCTGACTAACGTGACCTGCCAGAACTAACGTTACGCTAGATGTTTGCTGGAAGTCCTCCAAATGTCATACTTCAGTGTCCTTTTAATGCTTAAAGAGATACTCCAACAAAAAATTAATTCTCTCTTAATTTTCCTATTCTTATATCACCCCAGATGTATATGACTTTCCCTCATCAGTGGAACACAAACATTATTTTTAGGAAAATAATCCATCTTTGTGACTCCATATAATGCAAATGGACAGGTTCTTCAACGTTTACAAAAACCACACAATATGACATAATCCATATGACTCCAGTTGATGAATTAGTATCCTCTAAAGCAAAAATGATGTGTTGGTAAGAAAAATACTAATGTTTAAACTTATTTAACTATAAACCATAGTTTCTGGCTAATTGTCAAATGCAGGTTAATGAGTTCATGCTAGATGGCGTGATGTAAGTGAGTTGTGAAACTTGCACGACAAGTGAGCGGACCATCACTTCTAACGTGAGTTTCACAACATGCTTTTTCTAATCATCTTAATTTGTCTTCTACAGTAGAAAGTAAGTCGTATACATCTGGGATGGCGTGGGGATGAGTATATTATGAGAGAATTTCATTTTTGGGTGGAGTAAAAAACTCTGCATGAAGATGTTCATGGATACTCAGGGGATGTTGTGACAACCTTTTTTAGTCAGTTGGGATGTCTGTAGACTAACACATAACAAATTATTTCACCATAATGGTCTCCAAAGTGTTTTCCATCACAAATACGACAGTCCAGAATCTGTATCCCTCTCAGTTTGGTGATTCTACAGTATTGGCACAAGCTTATATGATTAAGTGTCAATGAAGTTGGTGTTTAAGATCTTCCTTGTTGCTTGAATATTTTGGCTCACTATGTTAGACAGAGTGAAGGTCAGACTACGGAAAACGACACGCCTTTTCCCTGGCGAACTTTGGACTTGTGTGGCTCCTGTATGAAAGGAGTTCTTTCACTGGGGCACCGGCTGTGCGTGTGCAGGTGTGTGCTTTTTGTGCCATTTGGATAGCCAAAGGATATGGCGTGGAGTGCTGAGTGAGAATCAATCCACACCCTAATGAAATGTCTTAAGAAACCATGTCAAGTGTTTCTCACAATTTTTTTCCTCTCTCTCTCTCTCTCTCTCCTACTGCCTTTTCCTCTGTATGTGTCTTATCTGTCTATTTCCTATGATTCAAACAAGATCTGTTGTTCTGAAGAAAAGGAAATTAGGTGATGCACTCCTTTTCATAGGTCCTGAAAGAATTTGTGACTAAAACTCCTTTATACCCGTGTATGCTTGATGACTATACACAAACGTAACCTAGAACTGCCACAACAACATGCAGCACAATGACTGACAGCTGTCAAATGTACTTCAGAGGGGTTTGACTTGTTCCTGGATGCTGAAATATCTTCACACCTTCCTCCAGGATTCATAGTTAACGCTGTATGAGGAACCATCCTCAGAATAACAATGTATTCTCTGAGTTGGCGGTTCGTGGTAGCCGACATTTGACTCAGGGCTGTTTTGATCAGTTGTTCACTTTCATTTCAATACAAAGTGACTCTGTGCCTGCACTACAGATATATTTAGAAATACTCTCTCCAGTTGTCCCTCTGTTTTCAGTCTTTGCAGAAAATGGTTTGATAATGTCTTTAATACAGAGACATAATGGGAAACTGTGGAGATGAAAGGAGCAATGAGAAGGACACAATTCTGCAATAAGTGAAAATGTGAAATTAATAGAGTGTCCAGCTCTCTGGGTTTCAGCGAAAAGATAGACTGCAGAGTAACAGACATATAAGGTGAAGGAACCAGTGTGGTGTAAAGTCATTGCGTTGATACATTGGATTCTTTTAATAATGATATTATAATGGAAATAAAATGTCAAAATATTTAAAATTGTCATTCAGTGTAATGGTCCAGACTTTGATTTTACCATTACACCTACCATTCAGTTTAAGGTTTTATCATTCAGTGTAATGTAAATTCTGTTGAAATGTTGAATGACAGTATCACTATATAGATCATTTTAGCATCTTATTTATACTTCAGATAAATGAGGAATGTTTAATACTGATAAATATGTTTATATATATACATACATGCATACACACACACACACACACGCACACACACGTATACCAGCTCTCTGGGTTTCAGCGAAAAGATAGACTGCAGAGTAACAGACATATAAGGTGAAGGAACCAGTGTGGTGTAAAGTCATTGCGTTGATACATTGGATTCTTTTAATAATGATATTATAATGGAAATAAAATGTCAAAATATTTAAAATTGTCATTCAGTGTAATGGTCCAGACTTTGATTTTACCATTACACCTACCATTCAGTTTAAGGTTTTATCATTCAGTGTAATGTAAATTCTGTTGAAATGTTGAATGACAGTATCACTATATAGATCATTTTAGCATCTTATTTATACTTCAGATAAATGAGGAATGTTTAATACTGATAAATATGTTTATATATATACATACATGCATACACACACACACACACACGCACACACACGTATATATATACATATAACACATATATACATATACACACACACACACACATATACAGTATATATATATATATTATGTAGTTTTATTTCTTTCTGATATTTCAGTTTTTCTTTTTTAATAAATCTGCAAAAATGTCAACAATTCTGTGTTTTTCTGTCAATATGGGGTGATGTGTGTACATTTAATGAGGGGAAAAAATTAACTTAAATTATTTTAGTAAATGGCTGCAATATAACAGAGTGAAAAATTTAAGGGGGTCTGAATACTTTCCGTACCCACTGTATATATATATATTATGTAGTTTTATTTCTTTATTTATTTTAGATTCCCATGAACAGAGAGAGTTGTTAAAATTGAATGCATTGTTGGTATAACTTTAGCTTTGCTTGGGATAGTTCACCCAAAAATGAAAATGTGTCCGTTGTCTTTTGTTCATCTTCGAAACGCAAATTAAGCTGTATTTTCCATTTATTGGAAGTCTATATAATCAACATTTTCAAGCTTTAAATAAAAAGACCAGAAGACATTGTAAAAGTAATCCATATGAACAAACAGATTTATTATAGGCTTTTATCGTCATATAAACGTTGATCAGTGCACACATATAGAGCACATCAAATATGGTCTACGGAAGCTCAGCTATGCATGCTTGATGCGTGAGAAGTTTTATTTCTTTCTTTATTTTAGATTCCCATGAACAGAGAGAGTTGTTAAAATTGAATGCATTGTTGGTATAACTTTAGCTTTGCTTGGGATAGTTCACCCAAAAATGAAAATGTGTCCGTTGTCTTTTGTTCATCTTCGAAACGCAAATTAAGCTGTATTTTCCATTTATTGGAAGTCTATATAATCAACATTTTCAAGCTTTAAATAAAAAGACCAGAAGACATTGTAAAAGTAATCCATATATACAGATTTATTATAGGCTTTTATCGTCATATAAACGTTGATCAGTGCACACATATAGAGCACATCAAATATGGTCTACGGAAGCTCAGCTATGCATGCTTGATGCGTGAGACAAACCTCATTGGTTCTCGCATATGAAGTAATCACATCTAAGTATCTGTTTACCATATTTGTTGTGCATTACTGAATTTGCATATGTGAATAAATGTAAAAATGAAATCTGTTGATTATTTTCAGTAATCTTTAAAGATGAAAATTGAGGAGTCAGGCATTAGTAAATCCATATACTGTACATTGTCAACTGCTACTAACTCACTTTAGTTCCTGCCATGTGATTCAAATATACTGGATCAAATATATCAAAAAGATATGTGTGAAGTCATGCCCTCACAGACTGTTTTTTGGGCTTATTTTAGAATTCAGCAGGATTCATTCTCTGATTCAGCAAATACATCAGCTCAGGACTTGATGATAGATTACACACAGCATTTTGTGTGTGAGGTAGAGGGAAACAGTGAACAGGCAAAAAAGTAGAAAGAATCAGCTAGTGTGAGTAAACATACATACTTTTATGCATGCATGTTTTTATGAATGTCTCGCATACTGTTTTTTAACTGTGTACTTGTGTGAGTGACTGTGTGCTAAATAAAGGGAGATTTGTCCCTCAGGTTGCATTCTCCTCTCTCACTGTCCTCTATTTCACTCTGCTCTTAAGATGCTTCATTTTTTTCCTCTCTTCCTTACAGCTAATCTGTGTCCCACTGCACTATACAGGAATATTGTCACATGCCATTTTCCCTCAGAGACCATCTGCCATGACACACATACAATAATCTAATGTTTTAATTGAGGATATTTTCAGATCTTCACAATTGCTCAGCACACACTGAGCACTGAGATATGATGTTATTCCTGTCTAGGGTGTGAGCCGCGTTCAGCTGTGCTTTACACTGAGTGATGATGGATTTCAAAGTGTCTTCAGCTTCACATGCTTCATTAGTCACTCTGCAACAGTACACAGATACATTCAGTATAACTGAACACCGCAACATAAACATGACAAATCAAAACATTTGTGAATGTGTGTGGAAACAACATCAGGACTCGCAAAATCGCTAGCCCGACGTCCCGGGGCTATTGTGTCTTCCAGTCGGGCTACCAAAATGTATCACCACTCTGCCCGACGGGCTATCTTAAATACAGATCTCCCGCGGGTCCTTAAAAACTCTTAAAGGGAGTTGTATCAAACTTAAGGCCATAAAAAGTTTTAAATACGTTAAATGGTACAAGAAATGTCTTAATTATAATTTCAAGAGGTCTTACAGTTGGGAACGGAAAGACAAGCATCGCGATACAGCTTGATTAACTTCAAAAGGCAATGATGTAATTGAATAAATATGAGCACTGCACGTTTCAAGTCAAAACGCGGCGCGGTCTTTAATTGAATGTATCTGAAGAGAACCGACTGTAAATCATGTAATTTTATGGCTCTATACTGTATGATACCACAGACATTGTCCAACCCCACTATACTGTGTTCATTTTACTTGTGCAGCTCTGAAAATGTGTCATAAATTGCCTTAAATTAATTTTTTAAAATTCTGCAGATACCCTGTAAATAGTTAAATAAAAGTCCTTCCTTCATATTTGTTGATATTTGTGTATAGAAAATATTTTTGATTGACATTTAAACTCCTATCTGATTTTCTATATTTAAAAAAAAAAAAAAAAACGTTTTTTTTTTAGTTGGGCTAGTTAAATTAATTTTCGGGCTACCAAAATCTGAAGTGTACCTGCCCGAAGGGCTACCAGGGATTTTGAAATTTTGCGAGCCCTGAATGTGAATGTACGAAAATGTCTGTGCCTGTGCATAAATACAATGTACGATCAGTGCATCAACAGCACTCATACACGCATTAATATCCTGGTTTCCTTTGTTAGCGCTGTTTTGGACGTATTGTTTGAATGCATTCGCTTACTGGATCAGAGTTTAGTGGCTTAAAATGATCTGATCGCAAGCAGATAAGCAAAATTGTGTTAAAGGGTTAGAATAGAAATTGTGCTTCAGTAATTTTGCATTAATTGCGTTAAATTATTTTAGCGCGTTAAGGATTGTAAAATTAATCGCATGCATTAACGCATTAACTTGACAGCCCTAATATATATATATATAATTTTTTTGTCTTTCGCGTTGTTGCCGCTGTTCTATATGCAGCGGCAAAAGGGATAAATCAAATCTGCAGTCAGAGAGTGAATTTGCATTTTCATTCAGCCTGTCTGTTTCCGTTTCGTGAAGATAGCCTGTTTTATGTAGTAAAGTTTCACAAAATTAAAGTCAGACCATCCTGTTTTTGCTTCACATTTTGAAATTATACAATATTTTTTCATTCTAAAAATGTATTTTGTTATTTGACATTTCAATTTCACAAAAAATGTTTTGCAGAATTTGGTCCAAGTAATAATGCATTGTGAAATCAGTATCGTGAATTGTATCGCATTGTGATTTACAAAATGCTAAATTGTTACATCTCTAATAATAAGAGCTAGTAGGGATGAGTAGTTTCAACATTTGTCATGCATGGTTTTTCATGCCTCAGATTCATGTGCTTTTTTCCCCCTCACGTCCTCACAGAGCCAATTCTTCACCTTGTGTAAGTCACACAAGAGTTGAGTCTGAAGAATTGATGTGTAGAAAGCAGAGCTAAAAACACCCACTCCTCTACCCACCCACATTTTAACCTCTTTTACGGAAACATCCGTTCATTGCTCCCCATGCAGATCACAATCAGACATTTGTATGGCAGTACAGTAACATATTCTTTAAATGTCTCTATATGACATGGTTAAAGGTCATAGGTAGGTTTTTTTGGTCACAAATGACTGATGTGTTTGTAAAGCATTTACAGGAATGTTGTGTTATTACTGCTGGTTATGAAAATGAAGTGTGTCAGTAAAAAGCTGCCTTTGTTTCTGCTGAATTAGTTTTTATCTGGGAAAAACAGATGTACAGAGTTGAGATGTACACAGTTGAGAAACAAGGAAAAGGAATGATTTTAGAGCGTCATTGCAGTCTAAGTCTTCTTTCTGCTATTTATCTGATCAACTCAATGTGGCATCACACTGATTCAAAGTCAAAACATAACTGTGCATCAGAAATGTATGTGGTCATATCTGACTTCATCTTAACCAAGATTATTGTATTAAAAGTCCAGTAGAATGTTTTAAATCTCAATGCAGATATGTTTATTTTAATACAACATATGTTGTAATACCAATCTAGACACTACAAAACTTACAAAAAGTGTTTGTAAGTTATACAAATTTACTTATAATTTATACTTATATTTTACATTTGGCTTTACTCTGGAGATAACAGAATGAAGAATATACTTGTATATACATTCAAATATATATATATATATATATGCATACAGTCCAGGTCAAGATTTGTAATAATTAATTTTTTTTGACGTTTTTGAAAAAAAGTCTCTACTGCT
Organism: Sinocyclocheilus grahami; assembly: GCF_001515645.1. Taxonomy (NCBI): domain Eukaryota; kingdom Metazoa; phylum Chordata; class Actinopteri; order Cypriniformes; family Cyprinidae; genus Sinocyclocheilus; species Sinocyclocheilus grahami. The sequence goes on along the minus strand of NW_015505287.1, from coordinate 498,649 downwards.
CACCAAGCCATATTACGTTGTGTTAAATGTATATTGTAACCGAAAATAAATTCTCAAATTATGTCAGGCATATTTTAATGATTGTGACAGGCTTAGTATATCATCTAACTGTTCAGGTCATCACCCCTCAAAGAATGCATGGCTTCACACTCAAAGCTTAATTTTCCTAATGAAAAAAATGCTTTTTTGTTGTCGTTTAGTTTTTGTATGTTTGGAATAAATATGACCCGGACACGTACATGACAGATGTGAGTGCTGTGTCCCACTGTTACTGCAGGGAGGAGGTCATGAATTCTGTTTGTTCTGACTTTAGTCTGCTTTGCTGTTGTGATATCAATGTGTGCTCAAGACCACTGGAGAGGACACATACAAACATTTCCCCTTTTTATGCTGAAGTGTCAAGTTCTAGGCTAATTCAGAAGTTGGCATCTGCTGGAAAGTGATTTATTAGATTTGAGTAGCTCTCAGATCCCTGGGTTGTGTGTGTTTTGCCATATGTCATGTGTTTGGGTAGGGATGAATAATAACATTAGCACACATGCCACTTGTTTGTGTGTGTGTGTGTGTGTGTGTGTGTTTATTTGTGGCCAAGCTCACAAGCACACTTGTGTGTGTGTGTTTGAGCAAGAGGTCAGGGAGGTAAGAGTGGCAGCTGTAGTGTTTCTTCTTGTTCTGCTTTGACACCGTCTGTGTGTGTTTGAAAGAGTGAGATTGTGCACATGGAAAAGGGTGGTAGTCTGTTCACCCCTCTTCCTTTTCCTGTCCCCCTCCTTGGCCAGCCATGATGTCATATTTAGCCTCATAGAAGGAGAGAGAGAGAGAGAGAGTGTGTGTGTGTGTGTGTGTGTGTGTGTGTGTGTGTGTGTGTGTGTGTGATCGCTCTGTATATTGAGAGAGATGGAGAGAGCGTGTGTGTGTGTGTGTGTGTGTGTGTGTGTGTGTGTGTGTGTGTGTGTGTGTGTGTGTGTGTGTCAGCCAGAGAACAGCTGCTGGAGGGTGGTGGGAGAACCTTGACAGAACAGCTCGCGGGGGAAATGAAGAATTCTGTACATCCTGGACATTTCCTGTCTTTCCCTCTGTTCCTCTCTTTTTCTCTTTTTATCATTTTCACTCATTCTTACACGAGTCACCCTATGAACAAGTACTATTTCATGACTTTATGAAATGCTATAAACACAACAATCCACTGATTTGAATCCTTGAATTATATTTTCATAATTATAAATTATGAGCATATTCCTTTAGAACATGTATTATTTTATTTGATGGTGTATTAAATGCACTACCATCCAAATAGTTTCATCAAGGCTGCTTTTAGTTGTATGTATTATTATTGATAAATATTAAAATATTATTACCATTTCAAATATTTTTTTTCTTTGCGAATGTATGTTAAAATGCAATTTATACCTGTGATGCAAAGCCAGTAAGTTTAAAAGAACAAGTTTAATTTATTTGAAATAGACATTATGTCACTGTACTGTCACTTTTGATCAATTTAATGCATCCTTGTGTAAATAAAATGCTGACTTGGTTGCATAAAAACATTTATTTTCATGTAAAACAGAATCCTTTTCTGTGTCTGTGAGGCTTGGTTACTGCTTTTTTTGTTCACTGCTGACAGCAGGCCGTAACCTTGATGATAAGTAGAGCAGTAGCCATTTTGCTTTGCAGTGTTCCACCCTCACATTCACAACATCCCAGCAGACACTTATTTATTCATATATTATAAAGCTTTAAATGGCACAGTTCAGTTAATTAGCACATTCAGATATACTTATATTTAATAGAAGTCTCTTTGAAAATATCACAAAATAAAAAAGGCATTCATTTCATAGAATGAAGCACAGATTTTTAGATTATGTGTAGTGGCAGATGAAATAGGAAGGATGAATTTATAGTCTACATTTTTTACTTCACCATTTTGTGTGTGTGTGTGTGTGAGAGAGAGTTTAGCAGAGCTTAGTCTAAACCAGCAGCTGTTAAGCAACAGGGTGCCAAGATAACACACCTCTCTAATTTCCCTCTGCTCTCGTTCTCTATCTCCACCTATTTTATTTTTCATTTTCTGCTGTTCCATAATTTTGCTAAATCTCCTTTTGTCCCATACTCTCCCCTCTCATTCCCTCTCTCTCTCTTTTTATTTATCCTCTTTGTGCTTGACTGATTATGCAGAACCATGGCCGTTTGCAGTAGAGTGACTGAAGGCATCATTAGCATCCTGCTGATCTGAAAGCGGGGAGACCGAGCACGGGGCTAGAATGATATATTTGCAAGACTCGATCTACTGAATTAAGCACCTTGTTGAACTGAACCGCTTCTGATTGTATCTTGTCACTGGACTTGCATATGCAAACACTGGAAGATGCAGCTTACCCAGAGGGGTCTGAAACCATCTTATAATAGTAATGGCTAAAACGTTCAGTTTGGTGTCTCCTGCCGACCTGCGACTATTAGACTATTAGAGTGGATGTCAGCAGGACTGTATTGTTAGAAAACAAAGACACCAGGACTCTCCTAACCCAAACACAGATTCTGAAGAGACTCTCACAGTGATAGTACATGGGGTTGGTACAATATTTATGCAGTTAAGCAAATTTTAAGAACATCTGGAGAACCAATCTCGTGGTCTTTTTTCTCAAGGTCTAAGCGCCGTAACTACCCATAATATTTAATTAGCTGTTAGAAATGCATTACAGTCCAAATGATTTTTTAATAGAAATTAATACTTCTTTCATCAAGGATGCATTAAATTGATCAAAAGTGACAGTATATACATTTATAATGTTAAAATATATTCAAAATGTTCTTTTGAACTTTCTATTCATCAAAGAATCTAGAAAGAAATCTCAGTTTCCACAGAAATATGTAGCAACACTGTTTTCGACATTGATAATAAGGATTATATCTTAAGCAATATCTTAAACTTATGTATCTTAAATTGGCATATTAGAACGATTTCCGAAGAATCATGTGACACTGAAGAGTGGAGTGATGGTAGCTTTGCTTTGCATCACAGTAATAAAGTACATTTTATAAGCGACCACCGCCTTCCACCCTCAAATCTCCATTCTAATGAGGTCATTACTAACACACCCAACATTTGCCTGATTACAGCGTTTCCAATTTCTCATCTAAAATATGATTACATTGCATTGAAACATTAATATTGATCTCAAAGTTGTTTTGTTTATTTGTGTGCTTGATGCAGTGCATTTTGAGTAACAAGTGTACTTATAAGTAAACTAGGAATGCTTTGATTAATGTTGATACATTAGTCAGACATGAACAATATTTTGAATCAAGAAACACAGTGGAAGGTACAGCAGGGTTTACCATGGTAATGATGGGGGTGAAAACTGATAGTGGGAGATCTAGAGAAGGTTGCTATAGCAACTATGCCAGTCTTTGAGACTGAGCTGAGGTTACCATAACAACCACATCACACCCTCTCAGAAGGCAACCTTGAAATAATGACTTACTTTACACAGAGATGAACACTGGAGGTGTCTGACAGAGAATGCATAAAGATAATGAAGAAAAAAAAGGTTTTTGTTTTTCTCAAATATGCCAGACTGACAGATGTTGTCCTTTGGGATTGCAGTGTCAAATGCAGATCGGAAGGTGTCATATCACAACCCTCGTTTAAAAGAAAGATTCAAGGGTTTCCATGATGGTGTGAAATAAGGAGAGAGAAATAAATATAATTTACTGGGTTACGAAAGTGGAAATCAATCATCATGACAACCTGTGATGTTCATCGTCCTTCAAATCAATCCGCAACTAATTGTGTTGGCAAACACGTATCAAAGCCAACAAGTCATTCTTGAAATGTTGGTTCTATGTCAGCAGGCTGTAATATCTGTGATGTTCTCTGTGTGTTTAGACATCCGGCTGTCTGTTGTTGACTGTATCATGTACTGAGGTGGTGTGGGTGTGTTTGTGTGCGTGTTACAGCAGACATGGAGCAGGTGTCAGATGATGAGTTGGACCATGCTGCTGAAGAAGACAGCGATAAGGAGGACCAGGATCTGGACAAGATGTTTGGTGCCTGGTTGGGAGAACTGGACAAACTCACACAGGTGACACTCTTACACTCTTTGTTGTGATGAATTACATCTTGAATATGATGTATTATCTAAACTTTTGGGGACTTTTCTCAGCAAATATTGATATTGAATAATGTAATTGATTCTGTTTTAGGGATGCATAAAATTTTACCATATCAGGTGATATTTTACATTTTTAGTATCAGTGTAGGTCAGTATGTATATTTAACTGTACATGCTCATTTTCCCTATTTTCACATCAGATTACCCAAAGCAGTGGTTCTCAACCGGCGACCAGGGTCATTTTCTTTATAATCATTTTTATGTATTTATTTTATTTTATTTTTACTGGCAACTGTCCTCAGAAACCTGAATATATAAGATCCTAATTTTAAAATGGACTTTTAAAAGGGATTTTAAAATATTTCTAGACCTACAAATGTCATGTAAATTAAAGGAATCGTTTACCCAAAAATGAAACTTTTTGTCATCATTTACTCACCTTGTTCCAAACCTGTATAAGTTTCTTTATGTTGAACATAAAAAGATATTTTGAAGAACCAAACTGTTGTTGGTCCCCATTGACTTCCATAGCAGGGAAAGAAATACTATAGAAGTCAATGGGGACCATCAACTTGATTACCAGCATTCTTCAAAATATCTTTTATGTTCAACATAAGAAAGAAACGACATGGAACAACATTTTCATTTTTGGGTAAACTTTAATAAAATCTTATTTTAATGTATTTTATGAATATGCATTTTTCTACTTATGCCCAGCTTAAAATATTTTACAGAGTAGAAATTGTATGTAAAAAATATTTTTTTAAATCATAATAATGAACAACTGGAGAAGTAATGAGGCAAAAAGTTTTTCGGGGGGTTTAAGAATCAAAAAGCTTGAGAACCACTGATCTAATGTCATTAATATATACATTTTTTCATACTGTACATTATAATGTGATGCCTAAATTCCCTTGTAGCATTTAAAATCATGATTATTCTTTTTAAATGTGTTATTTAATTGATGTAGTCAAAATAGTATAACATTTTAATATCAGCTGTTTATCAGTTAGAGGCCACAACATGAAAATTATTTTAGGCCAGAATTTAGTATTCTATTACTATTTTTTTAATTAATTGACAGACCTAATTTAGATTCTTTGTTTTTTTTTATTGTATTGATGTGTTGTATTGATGATTATGTTTATGATTTGTCTGTCTCGTCTTACCTGATCACCTTCCCCTGTCTCTCTGTAATGTAGAGTTTGGATGATGGGCGTCCTGAGAAAGTGCAGAAAGCTCCTCTCAGACAGGAAACAAACCTTGCCAATTTCTCCTACCGTTTCTCTATGTACAACATCAACGGTTAGACTACACCCAGACACATACCACCTCTGATTACTCAGCATTCATTATCACTCAAAATCCCACTCAAAACGCCTTCAACATGCATCTGATATGGTGGTGTTGCGGCATGGATTATCATTAAACCACCAGCATAAGAGCAGAATGCTTGTGATTATAGTTTAGCATGCACAAACACTGCAGTTGAAAAGTCTTTTTATGTTTTTAAAAGAAGTCTCTTTTGCTCACCAAGGCTGCATTTATTTGACCAAAAACACAGCACAAACAGTAATAACGTGAAATATTATTCACATTTAAAATAACTGTGTTCTATTGTGATATATTTTAAAATTTAAGTTATTCCTGCGATGCAAAGCTGAATTTTCAGCAGCCATTTCTCCAGTCTTCAGTGTCACATGATCCTTCAGAAATCATTCGAATTCGAATTCGCATTGTGGAAAAAAAGTTTAGGAGAACAGCATTTATTTGAAATCATTTTAACAACAAATACGATCACTTTTAATCAATTGAATGCATCTTTGCTGAATTAAAGTGTTAATTAACACAAACTTTTGAACGGTAGCATACTTGAATTTAATGAATTAAAATGGTCCTCTCTCTATGTAGAAGCCATTAACCAAGGCGAGACAGTGGACCTGGATGCCCTCATGGCCGACCTGTGTTCAATAGAACAAGAGCTCAGCACTATCAGCAAACCCATGAGCAAGCCCTCAGATGGCAAATCTAGACAAAGACCCACAGGCCGCTCGGCCAGCACCAAACACATCGGAGGGGGCAGCAGCGGAGGAAGCACCAGCAGCAGCACCAGAGCTTCTCCGGCCTCCACCGTACGCGGTGGCAGCAGTCAGTCACGACCCCTGGCCTCCAACTTCTCCCTGGATGACATCACTGCTCAGCTAGAAAAGGCGTCCCTGAGCATGGATGAGGCGGCGAGGCAGACTTCTGAATCGTCCTCATCATCTTCCTCCTCATATTCATCTGCAACTCTCTCTCACCCGCCTTCTAGCGCACACCATCGCCGCACAGGATCGGTTGGGACGGTCAGTGACCAGGAGGTGCGCTCCATCGGTCATTCGTCCAGGTCAAGCGTCAACTCTGCCTCGGCATCCAGCATGGATTCACTGGACATTCGAGGGCAGGAGAATGAGGCGCAATCACAGAATCAGAGCCAAAGCCAGACTAGCACAGAGGTAACAAATACACACACACTCAAGCTTGATATTAAATCTTTTTTCCCTTTTGAATTATGTCATAGCTGGCGCTTAGATTTCAGACTTTAAGAAGAACTGGACGGTAACCATGACATGACTGGTCCATAGAGGCCTAAAGGTTTATAAGGCATAAGAGACCATGCTTCTCTTTTCACTGTGGGAACCTCTTAGAGAATTTTCAGCAGAGTGAGACATAGCAGAGAGAAAACTGAAAGCAGATGTGAGGGGCTCAAATCTGAAGAAATATCCACAAAAGAAAAGGATAGAGCAGCATTGTCAGTCAGCACAGGGATAATGGTCTCAATCAGGCCAGCTTTACTTTCTAATTTAATTTGTATTTATTCTAATTGAATTTTACCCATTAAGAAATAAATATTGTTAAAGAGTCATCTGAATGGGGTTCACTTACATGAGAAGACTGTACTCTGTAGTTTTCTATAAAAAGTAGGGGTGTAATGGTACACAAATACGGTTCGGTATGTACCTCTGTTTTGACATCACGGTTCGGTATGGTCTTTTTGGTACTGCAGGGGGAAAAAAACTAAACATAAAATTGCTTTTTTTTTAAACGGTGGTTTACTGAACAAATTGCTCTTTCTTTAAATAAATTAAATTATAATTAAAATGTTCCTAGGGATAAAAATCGACCTCAGCTTATGCTCTAAACTATAGTGAGCCCGTTTACATTACTATAAGGTTACAATTAACAACAGAGCCCAAATTTAAATTTAATTACTATTTATTTATTTTTTAAAAGTCAACACTCAACTTAAAAGTACATTTTTGATACAGCAGGGGGAAAAACTAAACATATAAAAAAAATTTTAATCAGTGGTGGTTTACTGAATAAAATTGCTCTTACTTTAAATAAATTCAGTTATAATTCAAATTTTCTTAGGGATAAAAATCTACCTCGGATTATACTCTAAACTATAGTGAGCCCTTTTACATTAGGCCTACTTTAAGGTTACAGTTAACAACAGAGCCCAAATTTAAATTTAATTACTATTTTTTTTTTTTTTTTTTTAAGTCAACACTCAACTTAAAAAAAAATTGAATGCAAACATATAAATTGCACAATGCAGTTTTTAAATTAATTTCTAAATTATAACATTTCTATTTGTTGTTGAAATATATGCATTTACACCATAGCTGTCAACTTGTTTCATAACAGATTTATTTAAACATAAATTAAATAATTAAGACATCACTAACAGGCCAGGTAAACTATAATAGTAGTTTATTAGTATATTTCCTAATATTTTGCAAAATGCTCTTCTCTAGACTTAATTTCTCTAGTGAACGAGATGTGGACACTGATGACTTGCCTGAGGTAAATGAAATGCTTTTGTTTACAAGCTGTTTTATTGACGTCTTTCTGCGGTTGAAACACTGATTAAGCAATTACGTGAGGCATGAGATGTTCATTCATGTTTATTTCACAATAAAACTAGTAGTAAAGAGGAAGGGATGATAACGCTCACTCGCGCTACGCACTGCTGTTTAAACTGAGGCATTTATTTAGTGATCACATCTAAGAGCACCAAAACGGCCGTTTATTGTTTAAATTTAAAAAAATGGACATCATTTGAAAGATTAATATACTGTTAATTTTGATCAGAGACAAAGTCTAAACTGAAAGTTCCACTCATGCAGTGGTTAAAACAATGCTGTATTTGTTCGCTACACATGCGTACACAATTTTTGGGTAGGAATATGTGTACCATTACACACCTAATAAAAAGTGGTTTAATTGATGTTGGTCATCCCAATAACCCCAGTAACTTAACTGCTTATTAATATTTAAAAATATGAATATACAAAACAGTACATGTAGTAACTTAACTGCTTATTATTATTAAAAAATATGCATATACAAAACAGTACATGTAGTAACTTAACTGCTGATTATTATTTAAAAATATGTTTGTTCTTTTGTTAAGGGTAAAGTCTGTATTGTGGTTTTGGGAAATTTGATGATCGAGGTTTCACTGAATTCAGCATTAAATCATTCAAGCTGAGTCATCTCTTGGCTACCCACATACTTCTCACACACACTTATTTACAACCAGTTTCTCTCAAGCACACACACTCAGCTTTTATAGTTATTCAGTACTGTTGTCAGAACCTGTGAAGACAATAAAACAGAAGTGCAATAAGTGCAATAAAACAGAAATGCTACTACGCCACTCTTCTAACCACGGTGCTGCTCATCTGCACCAGGATGTACAGACCCGAGCACTTCTCTCTGCTAAAAATACATACTGTGGTTTCATATGTAAACTAGCGCTGTTTCACAGATGGAACAACGTGATAGGATTTCATGTGTGAGGGGGAGAGTGTGTGCACAAATCTTGCTGTCGTAATCTTGCATGACATTATTATGTGACATGTAGAGACACAGACAGTGTACTGTCTATGGTCAGTGTAAACAGTACATTGTGACAATAACACCTGCTCTGCTATATGGCTATGCAACTCTAACTTATTTGAATGCATGGTGTGTTGGTTTTGGTAACAGCTTGTAACTGTATGCTTACACTAAAAAAAGTTATACAGGAGCAACAGATGACATAGCTTCTATAATGTCATCTATATTAATTTGAAACAAGGGTTTTCAGCCACTGCTCTGTGGACCCAGGGGCTCCATGAAGGTACTGCAGGGACGATATACAGTATAAAACACATAGAGATTGTTGAAACATTTATATGATGTTTTAATGAAAGTCTTTTTAAAAATGATACTGATCTTTTTTATTATATTGGTGCATGGATCCATTGGTCTGTAAAGCTTGAAAACCCTTGTCATGTTCAATAAAAGGAAAACTCTATGGCACTATCTGAAAATGGAATTCTATCTGGCAAGGCAAGAGTAAATGTTAAATGCAGACTGTTTCTAAATTATAGCCAAAGACTCGCATTAGTCTTGCACATTTGACACAACTAGTATGATGAAATTGCTTACAGACTTTCTGTGCAAAGTCAAACTTCAGTATAAAGCCAGTAACTTTTTATGCACGGATAGGGACATGATTAGCTACCTGCTACCTGCAAAGGATTGTTTACATGAAGCAACCTCACACCCATAGGATTTGCACTGTTAATGCCTAACTAGAAGTTCATCCACCTAGAACTATAGGCCCACTACTAAAATGACCGCTCTGAGAACTGTACAGTTAGTACAAGCCCTTTAAAGGGATAGTTCATCCAAAAATGAAAACTGTCATCATTTACTCGCCCCCATGTTCTTCCAAACCCACAAGACTTTTGTTCATCTTCAGAACATGAATGAAGATATTTTTAATGTTCTTTCATCATTTAGTGAGGTTTGTTCTCATATATCGCGCAAGTACGATTGAGCTTCTGTTTACCATGTTTGATGTGCTCTGTGTATGTGCACCGATCAATATTTATATGTCTATTAAAGACTAAATTAAATCTGTTCATCATATAAAGCAATCGTGGCTCTTCAGAAGACCTGAAACCACTCTATTCATATGGATTACTTTACAATGTCTTTATAAACGTTTTAAAGATTCTACATTTTGGTTGCATGGACTTTCAGTGGATGAAACGAAAAGGATTAGAGAATATTAAAAATAGCATTTGTGTTTTGAAGATGAATTTAAAACATGGTTTTAGAAAGACATAAGGGTTAGAAAATAATGACAGAATTTTCATTTTACGGATGAACTATCCCTTTCGGAAAAATGCAACATGCCCCATAGACTCCCATTGTACTTATAATACTGTAAAATGAGGGACAAGTCCAATTTGCTTTCTGTGCTAATCGATAGTATCTGTGACATACTGTCGATTAGAAGGAAATTAGATTCTGTTAAACCAGAACATGTTTTTAAGACAAGAGTGGTGGCATATATTGACCCTTGCTTGTGCATGCCTTGTTTTGCATTGCCTGCTGCATGATTAATGTGTTTATGTTTGCACCTTTTCTGTATGTGATGTCACTGCTTCCCACACCCCTTTTCCCAGCATGTCTCACTGCGAAGGGCCAATGGTAAAGCTACCAGACGGCATCTTGACTTCACCTCACAGGAGGGAGAGGTGGATCAAAGTACTGTAAGTGTGTTTGTGCATGACAGGGGATATGTGTACACAGTATGTTCATTCTCAAAATACTGGTTCTTATTATAGCTGTGATAATTCCAGGTTTCAAAACGTCATAATTTGGGTGACACAATAGAAAACTGTAGTATATCAGGAGAGGTTTATTCTCAGAAAGAGATCTGTGATCGCAATATTTTGTATACGAAACAGTTCTTCTTTTATTTATTTGTTTTCCATTCACATAATGCCACCTCTTTCTGATTTTGGTTCCACACTTTCTATGCTTTACCACAATCAAGTATGTATTTCTATAATTTTTGGAATCACTGTAATCATTACACTGATTAATCTCTCTTTGTCTTTTCCCTGCACCCTAAAGCACTCGTATCTGGACAGGGAGACCTCTCTGATTCTGAAAAACATTGCAGGAAAACCCTCTCACCTGCTGACCAAGGTGACGCCTCTTTCGCTGGCTTCTTTTCTTTTCTTTGCATGTATTTGGTTTATTTTGTTTCTCTGCAGAAAGCCTTTTAACCTCCGTCTTCTTGCCAGACTTGACACTTTTCTCCACCCACACTGCCTTCTTACATTTTTAAAGTGCTATATCTCCTATTTTCTCTTTGCTGCCATCTTAATGTGTGCACAGATTTAATCAGATCATCCAACCTAATGTGTCTATAACCGTTTTCAACCTACAGTACCTCTCTCTGAAGAGAAAGCAAGGGTTATGTATTATGTCTTTTATTTATTATTAACTTGAAGGATTTTTTATTTTATTTTTAAATCATCAAGTCAGGTGTTCCAGTTCATAATGGTCCGTTAGCATTCTCCGATTGTAGGTTAGACAGGTGTTTTTTTTTGGTTTTTTTATCTGTAGTATATTGACTTAGAGATTAAGTAGTATGTTTAGGAATTTATGTGTTTTTCATTACAAATGTAAAGAACATAATTTTCGTCCTTATTGTTTTCTTTATTATTATTTAAGTGTATCCTAAATACAACAGTGATTTTTAGTATGTAAAACAGGTTTGTAAAGAGGTGCTGGGTTTTGTGAGCTGCATTATCAAAGTTATTTCTGGTTCCCTGAAGAAATGGCTGTTCATCACTTGTTTCATTTTAGGACCATTTCATTGTAAGAACTATATAAAACTGAAACCAATTGACCTATTCTATTTTGTGTTTGTGTGTTTGTGTTTCTGTTTCTGTTTCTGTTTCTGTTTCGTGAGCTGCATTATCAAAGTTATTTCTGGTTCCCTGAAGAAATGGCTGTTCATCACTTGTTTCATTTTAGGACCATTTCATTGTAAGAACTATATAAAACTGAAACCAATTGACCTATTCTATTTTGTGTTTGTGTGTTTGTGTTTCTGTTTCTGTTTCTGTTTGTGTGTGTGTGTGTGTGAACTCAGGTCTAGTGACTCTCTTTGGTCTAAAACTAATAAATATATTTGGTCACAAGCAGTTTGACTTTCAATGTGATAAACAGTATTATTTTAGGGATAGTTTAAACAAAAATAAAAATGTTATTAATTAATCACTTTTTTTTTTCCCAAATTGGACTTTTTTTCTGCAGAGCACAAAGAAGATATTTTAGGTAAAAGTTGATAACCACACAGTTTTGTATATGATTTCCATTGTATAGTTAGTTTCTGTTTCTGTTTCTGTTTGTGTGTGTGTGTGTGTGAACTCAGGTCTAGTGACTCTCTTTGGTCTAAAACTAATAAATATATTTGGTCACAAGCAGTTTGACTTTCAATGTGATAAACAGTATTATTTTAGGGATAGTTTAAACAAAAATAAAAATGTTATTAATTAATCACTTTTTTTTTCCCAAATTGGACTTTTTTTCTGCAGAGCACAAAGAAGATATTTTAGGTAAAAGTTGATAACCACACAGTTTTGTATATGATTTCCATTGTATAGTTAAAAAAAAAAACATTCTCGTAAAATTTTCTCACAGACAGAGAAGAAAATCATACAGGTTTGGAACGACAAGAGAAGTAAACAATGATGGAATTTAAATTTTTGAGTGAACTATCCCTATAATAATGCTGTTAGCCATGCAGGATAAATAGCCATGCGTTTGTTTTCCACAAAAAAGGCTCTATATTGAATAACTTCTTGAGTTTAATTTATTCCTGAGAACAGCTATTATTATGCATGTGATTGTAATTCCCATGTTGTCGTACCAGCAAAGGCGCTTTTTGCAGGTGTAGGGCATTGTGGGTAAGGGTGTTTTTGTCTTGTGGAGTTAAATAATAAGCATCTAAATCTGACGTCACTTTGATTTTTCAAGGTTGTGTGAGCTTTTGTTAAACCTTGAAGCTGCTACAGCCAAATTGATATGGTTTATTATTTTCTCAAGTTCATTGTGCTGCATTACAACATTATCTCCAGTTGTTGTTATAGTATAGTAAGCTTTTGAATTAAAGTTTTACATGTATGTGACGTTTTTTACAGAAATAGCTATTTTGAATTCAATTCCGATGTTTTTGCTGCATCCCCATTCACTTTAATGAGAGCATCCACTTGAACTGGTACTTGAAGTTTGTGCAAAATGTGTCCTATGTTATATTCCAACATGATTTGAGAATTTTTCTAGAATTTCTTGTGACCTAGAAATAGCACAAATTTTACGCCAAAATGTTTCTTTGTACGAATTTTTCAGAATCCTAAAGATTTTTCTTTATTACTGTTTAAGTTTGATTTTCAATCCCATGTTTCGTTGTTTAGGAATCAGTCTTTTTTTTGTTGTTAAATAAAGCAGAGTCAGCTAAGTTTTATTTATTTGTCCTGACATTAGACAAAGTCATTATCCATTTACACAAACTGAGGCGGAATGTTCTTGAAATCCCACATTTTCCTCATGATTTCATCAGACCTCTCAAACAGTGTATTGATGGGCTCACTGCAGACTCTCTGCTCAAACACAGACCGAGAGAAAACCAGAGAAAGGGGAAAAGACTTCAAAGGGAATTTAATGCTTTTTATCGAAGCCTCTGCCTCGGCTGTTTGCAGAACTCTCCCATTCTCTTTCAGAGAGAAAGAGCATTTGCCATAGTGAGTCAAGAGAGAGAAACTGTCCTTTCATATCACACATACCACACTTTTTTCCTTCCTATTATATCCAGAGTTGAACTTTTTCACTCACTCAGTTTGGCTACTACATTTGTAAGTAACTGGCCAGAACTTCAGTCACACTTATATTTTAAGTTCCAATTCTCGCTATTTACAAATTTGCTGCTTATTAATAGTTAGTAAGGTAGTTGTTAAGTTTAGGTATTGGGTAGGATTAGGGATGTAGAATATGGTCATGCAGAATATGTGCTTTATAAGTACTAATAAATAGCCAACATGTTAATAATAGGCATGCTAATAAGCAGTTGGTCCCTATACTAAGTGTTACCAGAAGTTTTATTAGCCATGACAAAAATATAAGAAACAAACATGTTTTTATGAGTCACTGCTTAGATTTCAGCATATTTATTTCAATTCTGAAGAAACGAAAGAGTAGTGCCATAAACTGAACTGTTTGTTAGAAAATTCTCAGTGATTGCTCTTAAAAAGCAACCTTTATTTTGTTGGAAATTCCAAATTTAGCTCATTTCAAAATAAATGTTTGATGATAAACCATGTTGAAGATTAGCATTTCATAAATTGATCAGTTGTTTTCCAAAGTAATTTCATGATGATAACATTCCCATGCTCTTCATGTCAATATATTGACGGCTTGTGTTTCTCATTGCAAACAGCTGATTTTCTGGCAGTTTTACAGTAAAGATGATAAAGTGTGCTTTTGGTGACTGTATAGTGGTGCACAAAAGTCTTGGAAATGTAGAATTTATCATATGCCTAGGCAGTGAGAACAGACTGAAAAAGTCTCTTCACTGTTGTGCTGCTTTGCTAATGTTAAAGGCTCCTCCTAGAGATAGAACAGAGTTTAATTTAAATAAAAAGTGATGGAACATACTATATAAATCATAACCTGGCATCTACTCCCACAGTTGATTTTTACTGCATTTGGCAGGTTGCCATGTGTAACTGTACTCGATTATTGTAGTTTATTCAAAGTAGCCAACCTTTGGTTAGATTACAGATAGCTTGGGAATAAACTCTGGGTATTTTGGCAACCAGCTTGACCAAACCAACCATCATGAGATGCATCCTGGGATGATTTTCAAACAGTATTGGTGACTGTTTACAGGCCACTTGTTAGCTACTTTTCTTTCTCTATCCCATTCAATTTATCCATTTCAAGGAAAGTTATTAAACAGTCATTTTTTTGTTTATTTTAGTAAAAACAAATTAATATGTAGGTATAATGTACTGTATATTTATCTACAGAATGTGACTTTCCTTGAAAATGCATGTGTAAATATAGCTGTATTCAATATTAAATGTACTGGAATGAACCAAACTTTCCTTTTCTATTAATCTTCTTCATCAGCTGGTGATACGTGTTCATATGTCAGATGAGAGCTCAAAGACCATGATGGTGGATGAGAGGCAGACGGTCAGGCAGGTGCTGGACAGTCTGCTGGATAAATCTCACTGCGGTTACAGTCCGGACTGGGCCCTGGTTGAGACCATCCCTGAGCTACAGATGGGTGAGGACACATGCACATGCTTAGATATCCTGTGAACCTGAGGGACAATAAGATTATGAGTTTGTGCCTTATCATTCTCGCTCACTCTTTCAATCATTTTCCTCAGAGAGAATTTTTGAAGACCATGAGAACCTGGTGGAGAACTTGCTCAACTGGACCAGAGACAGTCAAAACAAACTCATGTTCATTGAACGGATTGAAAAGTATGCACTTTTCAAAAATCCACAGGTGAAGCTCTTTTTTTGTGACATATACAGAAAAAAATTCTGATTAAACGGATTCAAAATCTGTTTTAAACATAGGTACAAATATTATTAAGTCACTACTTAATTAGAAGTAGCCAAATTAGAAACATTTTGACACTTTTAAAACCCCAATGTACACTACTGTTCAAAAGTTTGGGATCAGTATGTTTTTTTGGGGGGGTTTTTTGGTAAAAAATACTTTTATTCATAGGGTGGCCATATGTGCCATTTATACGGGATACATCCTGGCCAGGATTTTTCTATTGCCTAAAACATCCAAAGTAGTTTGACCAATAACATGCAGGTGTTGTACATAATCGACCAATCGTGGCGTGTCACGCGTGAGAAGGTGAGACCGATCAAAGCGATGCAAATATGCGCACGTCTTTGTTTGTTCATTTGTTCGACTTGAAGCTGTGCACCGATCGTTGTATGACACCAAAGTACCGCGAGAGCGATTTGAAAGCATAAGGAGCCATCTGCTCTGCTCTCTATAGCTCTAGTGAAATAATGTCATACATCGATCGATCTGCACAGTGCAAACAGCCAAAACCTGGATATTTTAGGCAATATAGAAATCCTGGCAAGGGTGCGTCCCGTAAAAATGACCCATATGGTCACCCTATTTATTCAGGAAGTTTCAAAAAGTTGCAGCATTTGATCTAAAGTGACAGTAAAGATGTCTATAATTTTACAAAAAAATAACAATAATAAAATGTTCTTTTGAACTTTCTATTCTTCAAAAAGTCCTTAAAAAAAGTTTTCCCCCCATAAATATGCATGCATCACAACACTTTTCAACTTCAATAATAATACATTTTTGCTTAAGCAGAAAAATAGCATATTAGAATGATTTCTGAAGGATCATGTGACACTGAAGACTAAAGTTGTGGCTGCTGAAAATTCAGCTTTTCATTTTCAATAATGTATTGCAGTAATATTTCACAAAATTACTGTTTTTACTGTATATTTGATCAAATAAATGCAAATGAAATTTTACAGAACCTAAACTTTTAGACACTAGTGCGTATGTACACACTCTGATCTAAATATAGGTTTCAAGTAATAGTAATGAGCTATGATTCTTTTTATGTTTTATGTTGTCACCCTGATTCACTTGTTGCATGTTGTGTATGTTTTTAAGAACTATTTTTTTTTTTCAAAAAGGCTTTTAAAAGAGATCTGTGATCACAATATTTTATATACGAAACAGTTCTTTTATATATTTGTTTTCCATCCACACTTTTATATGCCACCTCTTTCTGATTTTGAATAATCAGTGCTCAGGCAATGCTTCCACACTTTCTGTGCTTTACCACAATCAAGTATGTATTTCTATCATTTTTGACATCACTGTAATCATTGCACTGATTAATCTCTGTTTGTCTTTTCCCTGCACCCTAAAGCACTCGTATCTGGACAGGGAGACCTCTCTGATTCTGAAAAACATTGCAGGAAAACCCTCTCACCTGCTGACCAAGGTGACACCTCCTTTCGCTTGCTTCTTTTCCTTTCTCTGCATGTTTTTGGATTTATTTTGGTTCTTCACTGAAAGCCTTTTAACCTCAGTCTTCTTGCCAGACTTGACACTTTGCTCCACCCACACTGCCTTACTTTTTTAAAGTGCTATATCTCCTGTTTTCTCTTTGCTGCCATCTTCATATGTGTGCAGCCATTTCAAGAAAAAATCAGATCATTCAGTCAAAAGTGTCTATAATGTTTTGTCCTCCTTAATGCTTTCAACCTATAGCACCTCTCTCTGAAGAGAAGGCTTGGGTTGTGTATTATGTCTTTTATTTTGTAAAGTTTTTAACATTTAATTTAATTTAGTAAATTAAAATTCTTTAAAAAATCATTCAAGTCAGATTTTCTAGTTCATAATGGTCAGTTATTAGCATTCACAGATTGAAGGTTAGAAAGGTGTTATCGTGTATATATATATATACCGTGTATATATATATTTATATGTATGTGTAGGCTTAGATATGTAAAGTATTAAAGTTACGAATATCCTTTTGGACCTCGGTTAAGAAATGTGTTTAGTATATAAAACAGATTTGTTAAGAGGTTCTGGGTTTTTGTCTGCATTTTGTGTTTGTGTTTGATGCTTTGGTGAGTTATCAAAGTTATCGCTGGGTCCCTGAAGAAATGGCTGTTCGTCACTTATATAATTTCATTTTAGGACCATTTCAGTTCAAGAACTATATAAAACTGAAACCAATTTACCTATTCTTATGGTTTTTTTGTGTGAAAGTGGTGTCTCAGACAGTTTGACTTTTTGTGTGTTAAACAGTATTATTTTAAAGGGATAGTTTAGCCAAAAATATATTTTTTATTATTTACTCAGCTTTTTTTGTTCCAAATCTGTAAGACTTTTTTTTCTGCAGAGCACAAAGAAGATTTTTTTTTAATGTTGTATATGATTTCCATTGTATAGTAAAAATTAATAAATAAATTCTCATAAAATTTTCTCACAGACAATGAAGAAAATCATACAGGTTTGGAACGAATAGAGAGGAAGTAATCAATGACGGAATTTTCATTTTTGTGTGAACTATCCCTTCAATAATGCTGTTAGCCATGCAGCATAGACAGCCATGCATTTGTTTTCCAATAAGCATTAATTAGCTTCAAACAAAGGCTCTATATTGAATAACTTCTTGCTTTTAATTTATTCCTGAGAACAGCTATTATTATGCATGTGACTGTAATTCCCATGTTGTCATACCAGCAAAGGCGCTTTGCAGGTGCAGAGCATTGTGGGTAAGAGTGCTTTTCTCACGTGGAGCTAAATAATAAGAATCCAAATCTGACGCCACTTTGATTTTTCAAGGTTGTGTGAGCTTTTGTTAAACCTTGAAGCTGCTACAGCCAAATTGATATGGTTTATTATTTTCTCAAGTTCATTGTGCTGCATTACAACATTATCTCCGGTTGTTGTTATAGTATAGTAAGCTTTTGAATTAAAGTTTTACATGTATGTGACGTTTTTTACAGAAATAGCTATTTTGAATTCAATTCCGATGTTTTTGCTGCATCCCCATTCACTTTAATGAGAGCATCCACTTGAACTGGTACTTGAAGTTTGTGCAAAATGTGTCCTATGTTATATTCCAACATGATTTGAGAATTTTTCTAGAATTTCTTGTGACCTAGAAATAGCACAAATTTTACGCCAAAATGTTTCTTTGTACGAATTTTTCAGAATCCTAAAGATTTTTCTTTATTACTGTTTAAGTTTGATTTTCAATCCCATGTTTCGTTGTTTAGGAATCAGTCTTTTTTTTGTTGTTAAATAAAGCAGAGTCAGCTAAGTTTTATTTATTTGTCCTGACATTAGACAAAGTCATTATCCATTTACACAAACTGAGGCGGAATGTTCTTGAAATCCCACATTTTCCTCATGATTTCATCAGACCTCTCAAACAGTGTATTGATGGGCTCACTGCAGACTCTCTGCTCAAACACAGACCGAGAGAAAACCAGAGAAAGGGGAAAAGACTTCAAAGGGAATTTAATGCTTTTTATCGAAGCCTCTGCCTCGGCTGTTTGCAGAACTCTCCCATTCTCTTTCAGAGAGAAAGAGCATTTGCCATAGTGAGTCAAGAGAGAGAAACTGTCCTTTCATATCACGTATACCACACTTTTTTCCTTCCTTCCTCTTCATTATATGCTTTTCATTGCATATACTTTGCATATTGAAATCTTTATTTGTCTGCCTCTGACTTTGTATTTCTTAATCAGCCCATAACCTGCTCATCCTGTTATAAAAAAATGACATAATACTATTCAAAGTTGACTTAAACACAGTGTCACTTAAAACCCTCATCCTTATAAAACCCCCCTTTTTAAAATGTGAAAAACAATAAATACAAGGCCTAGATATTATTCATCCCCACGGTACCCCCAAAAAGGGAGGGTGTTTTTCCACAACCACAGAAAAAGGATCAGAGAACAATGTCATCTACATTTGGCCTCAGCTTTATTGGCTAGTGCAAAGGAAGTCAAAGAAACGAACCTCACTGATTGGCTGCCGAGAATTATATGTACATTCCGATTGGAGAAGAGGTACGAGAGGGTCTTTTATAGCTGATGGCGGCTTGGTCTACTGGTGAGGGGGATTAAACCCTGTGATTGGGCACGCTACCAGAGACATGCAGCTGTTTCACAGAGAGGGAGAGAGACAGTGAAGAGAGGGGGAGGTCTCAATCCCTCCCAATGTTGAGGAGTAGAGTTGTGTGTAAGGTACTCTGGGTGTAAAGATACTTGAGGGGAAGCGGTTTCATCTGTGTGTCGCGGCCAATGCACATTTCAACTTTACGCTCCTTCAAATTGAGCTTAGATTTATTTTTCGGATTGTTTAAATGATTTTCATCAGAGGTTATTTCTGCAGCAGCTCTGAAACTTCAGCTGGAAGTACCTGTCAGGCCTTGACATAGCTGGCGTTTGTGATGAGAACATTCATTTAATGGATTTCTAAAACAATTGAGCTGGTACAAATCTGTGTATCTCTTAAAATTTGTATGAACAGCCATTTCTCTAAGGAACCGTTAACATGAGCGATGGTTCAGGAGTGATCGTGTAACTGCCTTTTGTGTTGCTGGTTGATCAGACTTTGCAAGGGTTTAGGGATTGCTTTAAAAGGTCAGAATGGATGTGATGACTGCATGTTGGAGAGGGCAGGTAAGTGTAAAACAGAAATCCACCTGTCTGATTTCATACCTCAGTAATGGATGACACTACTAGCAGACTGTTGGTGGAATACTATGGGAGTGTGTGTCTTTGTTAACATGTCATTGTGTCATTCACAGG
Source organism: Sinocyclocheilus grahami (assembly GCF_001515645.1). Taxonomy (NCBI): domain Eukaryota; kingdom Metazoa; phylum Chordata; class Actinopteri; order Cypriniformes; family Cyprinidae; genus Sinocyclocheilus; species Sinocyclocheilus grahami. The sequence continues at coordinate 478,289 of NW_015505287.1, read as the reverse complement.
AGGAACAGGCTGCCAAAGCGAAGGCTGAGAAAATCCGTGTGGCGCTAGAGAAAATTAAAGAAGCCCAGGTTAAAAAGGTGAGTAAAAGCCCCTGTGAATCTCTGATCTGAAGGGTCAGTAAACCTCTTCTTTCACTGCATGATGTAGCCCTTCACACGCTCGAGCTGGAGAATTCAGAATGAATGCACAGTAGAAAATAGGTCACTCATGTGTCTGTGAGTCTCTGTCTGCTTAGAAGGGAAGATGCACAAACAAAATGTCGGTGAGGCTTTTGCTTCAAATTACTTGTTAAAAAAATGCCATTGTGTTATTGCTGTTTAAACTGGTCTAAGGTTTGTGTTAATTCTTGAGAGACGATCTATACTATTACACTATTCATCTGAAAAGCACTGTCACTGTCAATAGATGCCACCAGGCACATACTAATACCAAGTGAATGAATTAGACACAGTACAGTGATTGGGCCTCTGTAGCTGAGACTGTTTCCATTCATTGTGTGTTTCGAGAAAACTGACAGCATTGAGCAGCAATGGTGCAGCGAGACTGATACGGAATGATACTGCGTCAAATGCACTTTAAATAATAATAAAAAAACAGAATTTAATAATATACAGTGGGCCCAAAGTCTGCGACCCCTTTGAAAATGAAAAGCTGGAAATGAGAGATTTCAGAATTAAAAAAAAAAAAGTTTAAAATATATATAAAAAAAAAAAACTAATAAAGGTAACATTGAAAAAAGCGAATGTATGACATTGACCATTTTAACTCAATAAAAGGTCAGCGTTTCTTCCATTTATAAAACCCAAGACGATCTTCAGAACATTCTCATATCATGCTGGATAACAATGATCGGCAGGTTTTGCACTTGTGGAATCTATAACAACTCAACTTTTCATTCAAATAGCTGATGATATAATTTGTATATTGAAAAGAAAAAGAAAGAAAAAAATAATAACTTTTTGCAAGTGGTCTCAGATCTTGGGACCCCTGAGTGTGTATCCTTATTATAAAAAATGTATGTAGTGAATGTTAAATGATTTTGCAGACTGAAGCAAAGTAAAAAAAAAAATGTCACACTCAGTTTAGTCAGTGATTTGGCTTGAAATTAGTTATTGTTCTGTCAAAATAAGCCTTTCCTGCATTTATCAGTGTCAGTTTTGTTACGTTTCTGAGTTTGTACTCAATTGTTTCATTCAATTGAACTATTATTGCACAATGTGATGGGTTGATTGTGCTGAGGTCAAAGAATGAGGCAGGCAAGATATGTCATAAAGTGCATGTTTGTAGGAGCATATGTGTGAGAGGGAAGAGAGCATAAATTAGCAGCGTGTTTTCTGCTGAGGCCAGGCTTGGAAAAGTGCCACATGCTCCCTAATATTCTGATGGCTTTCAGGACCTCTGGCAGGGCTTTCTGTTAATGTGCCTATGCAACACTTTCTCTATCCCTTCTCTTCATTCCTCACTCTCAAGAAGAAAGAACATGGGGTGTGAAATAAAGAGGGATGAAAGCCAGTTGTCATTCCTGTTCCCAATTAGTCTTTATTAAAGCCACATTTCTGAAGATCCACATCATATTCCAATTCAGTCAATATAAATCTTTGAGCCAAACATTCCGATTTGAACAACATATGTGTAACACACTGTACTAATTATTATTGTTTTCCTTCTATATAATATCCCAACAAGAGAACAAGTTTTAGATGCATGCCATGTTTTTCTTGAATTAGTTACAGCCATTTATTTGATTCCGTTTAAAACTTTTAAATATGTCAAAACTGATTAAAAGACAGCACCAAAGCAAACCATGATGTTAATATGTATTTCATTTTATGGGACTTATGTAGTCACCAAAAAACAACAAATCAAAACAAATCTGAACTCCATTATATCCAGAGTTGAACTTTTTCACTCACTCAGTTTGGCTACTACATTTGTAAGTAACTGGCCAGAACTTCAGTCACACTTATATTTTAAGTTCCAATTCTCGCTATTTACAAATTTGCTGCTTATTAATAGTTAGTAAGGTAGTTGTTAAGTTTAGGTATTGGGTAGGATTAGGGATGTAGAATATGGTCATGCAGAATATGTGCTTTATAAGTACTAATAAATAGCCAACATGTTAATAATAGGCATGCTAATAAGCAGTTGGTCCCTATACTAAGTGTTACCAGAAGTTTTATTAGCCATGACAAAAATATAAGAAACAAACATGTTTTTATGAGTCACTGCTTAGATTTCAGCATATTTATTTCAATTCTGAAGAAACGAAAGAGTAGTGCCATAAACTGAACTGTTTGTTAGAAAATTCTCAGTGATTGCTCTTAAAAAGCAACCTTTATTTTGTTGGAAATTCCAAATTTAGCTCATTTCAAAATAAATGTTTGATGATAAACCATGTTGAAGATTAGCATTTCATAAATTGATCAGTTGTTTTCCAAAGTAATTTCATGATGATAACATTCCCATGCTCTTCATGTCAATATATTGACGGCTTGTGTTTCTCATTGCAAACAGCTGATTTTCTGGCAGTTTTACAGTAAAGATGATAAAGTGTGCTTTTGGTGACTGTATAGTGGTGCACAAAAGTCTTGGAAATGTAGAATTTATCATATGCCTAGGCAGTGAGAACAGACTGAAAAAGTCTCTTCACTGTTGTGCTGCTTTGCTAATGTTAAAGGCTCCTCCTAGAGATAGAACAGAGTTTAATTTAAATAAAAAGTGATGGAACATACTATATAAATCATAACCTGGCATCTACTCCCACAGTTGATTTTTACTGCATTTGGCAGGTTGCCATGTGTAACTGTACTCGATTATTGTAGTTTATTCAAAGTAGCCAACCTTTGGTTAGATTACAGATAGCTTGGGAATAAACTCTGGGTATTTTGGCAACCAGCTTGACCAAACCAACCATCATGAGATGCATCCTGGGATGATTTTCAAACAGTATTGGTGACTGTTTACAGGCCACTTGTTAGCTACTTTTCTTTCTCTATCCCATTCAATTTATCCATTTCAAGGAAAGTTATTAAACAGTCATTTTTTTGTTTATTTTAGTAAAAACAAATTAATATGTAGGTATAATGTACTGTATATTTATCTACAGAATGTGACTTTCCTTGAAAATGCATGTGTAAATATAGCTGTATTCAATATTAAATGTACTGGAATGAACCAAACTTTCCTTTTCTATTAATCTTCTTCATCAGCTGGTGATACGTGTACACATGTCAGATGAGAGCTCAAAGACCATGATGGTGGATGAGAGGCAGACGGTCAGGCAGGTGCTGGACAGTCTGCTGGATAAATCTCACTGCGGTTACAGTCCGGACTGGGCCCTGGTTGAGACCATCCCTGAGCTACAGATGGGTGAGGACACATGCACATGCTTAGATATCCTGTGAACCTGAGGGACAATAAGATTATGAGTTTGTGCCTTATCATTCTCGCTCACTCTTTCAATCATTTTCCTCAGAGAGAATTTTTGAAGACCATGAGAACCTGGTGGAGAACTTGCTCAACTGGACCAGAGACAGTCAAAACAAACTCATGTTCATTGAACGGATTGAAAAGTATGCACTTTTCAAAAATCCACAGGTGAAGCTCTTTTTTTGTGACATATACAGAAAAAAATTCTGATTAAACGGATTCAAAATCTGTTTTAAACATAGGTACAAATATTATTAAGTCACTACTTAATTAGAAGTAGCCAAATTAGAAACATTTTGACACTTTTAAAACCCCAATGTACACTACTGTTCAAAAGTTTGGGATCAGTATGTTTTTTTGGGGGGGTTTTTTGGTAAAAAATACTTTTATTCATAGGGTGGCCATATGTGCCATTTATACGGGATACATCCTGGCCAGGATTTTTCTATTGCCTAAAACATCCAAAGTAGTTTGACCAATAACATGCAGGTGTTGTACATAATCGACCAATCGTGGCGTGTCACGCGTGAGAAGGTGAGACCGATCAAAGCGATGCAAATATGCGCACGTCTTTGTTTGTTCATTTGTTCGACTTGAAGCTGTGCACCGATCGTTGTATGACACCAAAGTACCGCGAGAGCGATTTGAAAGCATAAGGAGCCATCTGCTCTGCTCTCTATAGCTCTAGTGAAATAATGTCATACATCGATCGATCTGCACAGTGCAAACAGCCAAAACCTGGATATTTTAGGCAATATAGAAATCCTGGCAAGGGTGCGTCCCGTAAAAATGACCCATATGGTCACCCTATTTATTCAGGAAGTTTCAAAAAGTTGCAGCATTTGATCTAAAGTGACAGTAAAGATGTCTATAATTTTACAAAAAAATAACAATAATAAAATGTTCTTTTGAACTTTCTATTCTTCAAAAAGTCCTTAAAAAAAGTTTTCCCCCCATAAATATGCATGCATCACAACACTTTTCAACTTCAATAATAATACATTTTTGCTTAAGCAGAAAAATAGCATATTAGAATGATTTCTGAAGGATCATGTGACACTGAAGACTAAAGTTGTGGCTGCTGAAAATTCAGCTTTTCATTTTCAATAATGTATTGCAGTAATATTTCACAAAATTACTGTTTTTACTGTATATTTGATCAAATAAATGCAAATGAAATTTTACAGAACCTAAACTTTTAGACACTAGTGCGTATGTACACACTCTGATCTAAATATAGGTTTCAAGTAATAGTAATGAGCTATGATTCTTTTTATGTTTTATGTTGTCACCCTGATTCACTTGTTGCATGTTGTGTATGTTTTTAAGAACTATTTACTTGGGAGGAAGGAGACCTCTGAGATGGCAGACAGAAACAAGGAGGCATTGCTGGAGGTAAATTACACATTATAATACAAATTATAGATTGATATCATATTGCAATGGTACATTTTTAATTAAACCAACTATCCCACTCAGAAAATCTCAAACACCTTTTATAAAGGCCTAGACTAACTAGCCTAACCTCTTATTGCCTGCTGTGCATTTTTTGCTTTCCTTGTTTAACATGCAAATTCCAAATACATACACACTAATGTGACCCAAAGCCTTTATCAATGTTAATTTTAAAGTGTTGATTGTGATGTCCGACAGAGTTTACAGCTGTCTATATCTGTCAAGATAAAATTTCAGAATGCTTGACCATATAATGATGTATTTTGTATCTGTATGTTTTGAAGGAATGTTTTTGTGGAAGCTCAGTGTCTGTTCCTGAAATTGAGGGAGTGTTGTGGTTGAAGGAGGATGGCAAAAAGTCTTGGAAGAAGCGCTACTTTCTGCTGAGGGCATCTGGCATCTATTTTGTGCCGAAGGGCAAAGCCAAGGTCAGTGATATTGTTTGTTTATTTTTGTTTTATCATGTGATTTGGTGTTATGTTCCCATTAAATGGGCACAGAACTTAATAAACTCGAGTGGAATTTCCTGTTTATGTATTCACTGAGGATACTCTACACAAACCATATGCTGTTTGTCTACTTACAATAAATCATGGGACTTTAATTCCCAGAGAGAACCCCATGCCTTATTTTCTTATGCAATATTCATGTTCTTATACAATTTCAAGTCAGTCACAAGCATACATATGAACAATTGTTTTGTGTTAGTATTAAATTCTCTGACATTTAAGGACATGGGCTTGTCTGTCTGTAATATGCTTTTGCACAGACTCACTGATATCCTCTTGTGGTTGATCCTGGGTATTTACTTCTGCTTGGTACCATGAGTATATAGTATTATTTTTCTAAATGTTTGCCTTTATCATCTCAGATTCAATCACTGTAAGCTATAAAGAAAAAAACAATCCAAATTTGACAGACAGTAATAAATAGGAATACAATATTAATGTTTAATTTGATCACTGTAGGCTTCAAGGGATTTGGTGTGCTTCCTGCAGTTGGACCATGTTAATGTTTATTATGGTCAGGACTACCGGAGCAAGTACAAGGCCCCCACTGACTACTGCCTGGCCCTCAAGGTGTGTGTGATGTTATGGCTTTTTGTACTTTAGCCAGTGTAAATGATGTGCACTGTTGACTGTTACCTTTTATAAAAATGGTTTATATACTACCTTTCAAATATTTGGGGCCTTTTTTGGAAAACAGTTAATACTTTTATTAAAAAAGAATGCATTCAATTGATCAGTTGTGACAGTAAAGACATCTGTAATGTTACAAATTATTTTTTTGACAAATGATGTTTCAAAAAAATTCTCTTTTAAATCGTTTAAACTTTCTATTTATCAAAGAATCCAGATAAAATGCAACTGCTGTAGAAATGTTAAGGAAAAAAAACAGTTTTCACCATCGATAACAATAAGACATGTTTCTTATGGGAACACTGGAGTAATGGCATCTGAAAAATTCAGCTTTGCTTCACAGGAATAAATTACATTTTAAAATATATTCACATACATTTAGTCATTTAGCCTAAGTGACTTACAAATGAGGACAAAGGAAGCAATCAAAATCAACAAAAGAGCAATGATACGCAAGTGCTATAACAAGTCTCAGTTAGCTTAACGCAGTACACATAGCAAGGTTTTTAAATTATATAATAAATAAAAAGAAAACGGATAGATTAGAAAAAGAATAGATCAAGCTAGTGTTAGATTTTTTTTTTACGAAAACAAGCAGTAATGAATAGAGTGCAAGTCTAAAAGGACATGTTTTTTTTAAAGAATAGAATTAGAATAGGGAGTGCTAGAGTTAGAGGGTCAAATAAAGATGGAAGAGATGTGTTTTTAGCCTATTCTTGAAGATGGCTAAGGACTCAGCTGCTCGGATTGAGTAGGCCAGGTAATTCCACCAGGAGGGAACATTTAATTTAAAAGTCAGTGAAAGTGATTTTGTGCCTCTTTGGGATGGCACAATAAAGCGCTGTTCACTTGCAGAATGCAAGTTTCTAGGGAGCAAATAAGTCTGAAGTAATGAATTTAGCTACAGGGGTGCAGAGCCAGTGGTAGTTTTGTAGGCAAACATTAATGCCTTGAATTTTATGCGAGCAGCTATTGATAGCCAGTGCAAATTGATAAACAGAGGTGTGACATGCATTCTTTTCGGCTCATTAAAATTAATCTTGCTTCTGTGTTCTGGATTAATTGTAAATGTTTGATAGAACTGGCTGGAAGACCTGCCAAGAGAGCATTGCAATAGTCAATTCTGGACATAACAAGAGCTTGAACAAGGAGTTGTGAAGCATGTTCCGAAAGAAAGGGCCTGATCTTCTTGATGTTGAATAAAGCAAATCTGCAGGACCCGCAGTTTTAGCAATGTGGTCTGGGAAAGTCAGCTGATCATCAAGCATAACTCCAAGATTTCTGGCTGTTTTTGAAGAAGTTATGGTTGATGTGCCTATACTGGATGGTGAAATTGTGATGAAATTATGTGTTTGATGGAACCACAAGCAGTTCTGTCTTGGTAAGGTTGAGGTGAAGGTGATGGTCCTTCATCCATCAAGAAATGTCTGTTAGACAAGCTGAGATGCGAGCAGCTATCGTCGGTCATCAGGATGGAATGAGAGGTAGAGTTGAGTGTCATCAGCATAGCAGTGATATGAAAATCCATGTTTCTGAATGACAGAACCTAGTGATGCCATATAGACAGTGAAGAGAAGTGGTCCAAGAACTGAGCCCTGAGGCACCCCAGTAGTTAGATGTTGCGACTTGGACACCTCACCTCTCCAAGATACCTTGAAGGACCTATCTGAGAGGTAAGACTCAAACCACTGGAGTGCGGTTCCTGAGATGCCCTTTGCCAATAGGGTTGGCAGGAGGATCTGGTGGTTAACCATGTCAAAAGCAGCAGACAGATCCAACAAGATAAGTATTGAAGATTTGGAATCTGCTCTTGCTTCAACAGGGCTTCAACAACTGGGAGCAAGGCAGTCTCGGTTGAATGTCCACTTCTGAAACCAGACTGGTTGCTGTCGAGGAGGTTGTTCTGTGTGAGAAAGGCAGAGACTTGGTTGAACACAGCTCGTTCAAGTGTTTTTGCAATGAAAGGAACAAGGGAAACCGGTCTGTAGTTCTCTAAAAGAGATGGGTTAAGGGAGGGTTTCTTAAGTAGTGGGGTTATACGAGCCTGTCTAAATGCTGAGGGAAAAACACCAGTGTGACACGTGTTAATGATGTGAGTGAGTGCAGGAGAAATGGCTTGAAGGAGATGAGATGGAATAGGATCAAGCGGACAAGTAGTAGGATGATTAGAAAGGATGAGTTTGGAGAAGTAAGTTTGCTGGTAAGATGTGCTTGACAGATTGTGGTACATAACATACAAAACAGTTATTTTAAATTGTGATAATATTTCACATTATTACAGTTTACTGTATTATTGATCAATTACATGCAGCCTTGGTGAACTTACGAGACTTCTTTCAAAAACTTTTTAAAAATTCTTACAGACTCCAGTCATTTGAATAATAGTGAATATCAGAACATCTCTCGAACCTTAGCAGCTAATAAAGTAAATCTGTCCACTCAGACATTTTACACATTATAGCATCCAAGAATAAAATCAAATAAAATGTTAAAATGTTGAATTTCTGGTATATCATTGGAAATGTATTGATTCCTGTCAATTTTCACAAATATAAATAGGCTACATCTGTGAGCTTTTTTTAAAGGGGTCATATGATGTTGCTAAAAACAACATTATTTTGTGTATTTGGTGTAATGAAATGTGTTTACGCGGTTTAAGGTTCAAAAACACATTATTTTCCACATACTGTACATTATTGTTTCTCCTATATGGCCCGCCTTTTTGAAACGCATCGATTTTTACAAAGCTCATCGGTCTGAAAAGCGAGGTGTGCTCTGATTGGCCAGCTATCTAGTGCATTGTGATTGGCCGAATACCTCAAGCGTGTGACGGAAATGTTACACCCCTTACCATACTGTGATGGCGTGTCCCGGCCAGAGCGACGAGACAAAAACATTAAAACCCATTATAAACTAGGCATTTGTTGCATCCAGTGAGGACATAATTACGGATTATAATGATTTGTACTGTCTTTTTTTCGCGTTGCGTTGCATCTCGCTGCATAAACATAAAACCATGTCTGCATTTGTGATCGGAGAAATGACAAACAACCAGCACTACCCTACGCTGCTCAAAACTCGCGTTTGAATCATCAGTGGCAAATCTTTAAAATGAAAACGTACTTGCAGTCTGTGAGTCAGAACAGCCAGCATTGTAGTCTACTCTTCCAGGATCAGGAAACGGTACTCCATAAAATGCAATGCACACATCTGAATATTTGGGTTGAACTGTTCTGGAACAGTGTTGTAAATACAACTTAACCACTGATTTCTAGTCGTGTCCTCTTTTGGAAGGCCAAACAAAGTAGTTTCACACGGCGGGCTAGAGTGAGCGGAGGCCGGCGGGCCTGAGTGAGCGGCGAGCAGGCTTGCGGCAGCCACATGTGACGACCTCGGGCTGGACTCTACTTCGTCCACGGTGAAAGCCGATCCGGCGATCCACAGCGCAAAGTTGATGTATTTCCTCAGCGACCAGCACGGATCAGCTCTAGGCATGACGAAGTGGATATCGTCCTCTTTTGGAAGGCCAAACAAAGTAGTTTCGCTTTCACAACAAAACACACAGAACACAAACACACTTCACGTCATGGCGGCGGCAGCAATACTGCAGCGAGAATAAAAGTTACGCCTTCTTTCTTTGTCACGCAAAGAAAGAAGGCATAACTTTTATTCTCGCTGTACATTTGGGCGGCGTTATGCAAATCTTCCCACATCGTGACATAGACATGTGGGGGCGTGTTAGAATTAGCCGTTTTAGGTAGGCGTGGTTGACTCTTAACTTTTATAAAGAATATCTCTTTGGATTTGAGACTTTAGTCTTTGCAACTTTACAGATCTTCTTTATGCACCAAGAGCTTGTAACACTTCAAAGAGAAAGGAAAAAATTGAAATCGCATCATATGACCCCTTTCAGCTAAATTTAAAAACAGGTTGGGTGACAGGTGGCTAACTATATGGACAACTCACGTGTGATTGTGTAACAGATGGCTTTGCATTATGCACATTGACTAAACCATTGTTACTGCCCTCTAGTGGTTCATTAGTATTAGCAATCCCCAAAAAATTATTGAACCATTGTTGTCTTCAATGTCTTGGTAATATTGTTGATTTTGCCCACAGCACCCTCAGATACAGAAGAAGTCACAGTATATCAAATACCTGTGCTGTGATGATGTCAGAACTCTACACCAGTGGGTTAATGGCATTCGTATTGCTAAGGTAATCCCATAGCTTCCTATAGTCATGTTTTATGTTCAGTTAATGAACCCTGTGACCTCAAAACATGTTCTTCTGAAACTAACTAATATGCCACATTAATTATATAACAAAAGCTCTTCTGTATTTAAAAAGGAATTTAAAACCAGAGCTCATGTTGGAAATTGCTTAATCTTCAACCGTGTATGTATATATATGTATATATGTTGGGTTTATATCACTTCCTCATTGAATGTGTTTTATGCACAGTATGGGAAGCAATTGTATGTGAACTACCAGGAAGCCATAAAGCGCACAGAAGCTGCCTATGACTGGTCTTCTCTCTCCAGTACCAGCATCAGGTCGGGAACAAGCTCAGTCAGTATACCTGGTGAGTAACTTGAACCTGATCACTTGAACCCTTCAAATATCATAGGCATTGGTAGTTATGGAGCATTTTCCTTTCATGGCATAATAGTGATTTTACTGTCTTGTGACTGTATATGTATAGGTTGTTAGCTGATGTTTGTGCTTATTTGTTTGTGCTTAAAGAATCACAGTCAAACCACTCTAGCCAAGCAGACAGTGGTTTGTCAGATGGTACTTCGTCCTCCCATGCCCGTTCCCAGAGTGTAGTCAGTTCAATCTTCTCTGAGGCCTGGAAGAGAGGGACGCAAATAGAAGAGAGCACAAAGGTGAGCCATCCTCTTGCTCTGGAAAGATATATCTCTTTATATGGGCACTTGATAAAACACCACAGAGAAAAGGCCTTTTCACACTGAACTCGAAAATTTGGCGTGAATGTTCGGCATGAATGACGCTTTTAAAACTAAACAATAAATCCTATGGAACTATTCACACCAGGTGCAATCATTCGCGGTGCAAAATAGCGAAGATTTTTTTTTTCGTTCTGTGTGTCGATTTTTTCCCTCGTCGCTCCGTGATGAAACGGACCATCCAATTAGATTTGAGCTAAGATCATGTGCCCGGAGCAGCTGCTGTTGCCCAAAAGGTTTCGAAAACCAATGTAAACAAATACCGAAGTATTCTGAGAGAGAAGAGGATGCTGAGTTCTTGTTATCATTGGTTTCTGAGAACAGATTTATCCTCACATGTTCTTTATACAGAATATAATTTCTATTCATTCTCTACTGAATGTGATCTGAAGAGCACTGTCTGTTTTCTTCCACGTGCGAGAGTGTTATGAGTCAGAGCGTGTTCACTCAAGATCTGTCAATCATGGGATAATATCTCCTGCCATTACATACACTGAACAAAATTATAAACACAACACTTTTTTGTTTTTGCCCCCATTTTTCATGAGCTGAACTCAAAGATCTAAGACTTTTTCTATGTACACAAAAGGCCTATTTCTCTCAAATATTGTTCACAAATCTGTCTAAATCTCTGTTAGTGAGCACTTCTCCTTTGCCGAGATAATCCATCCACCTCACAGGTGTGGCATATCAAGATGCTGATTAGACAGCATGATTATTGCACAGGTGTGCCTTAGGCTGGCCACAATAAAAGGCCACTCTAAAATGTGCAGTTTTACTGTATTGGGGGGGTCCGGGGGGAGTCCAAAAACCAGTCAGTATCTGGTGTGACCACCATTTGCCTCACGCAGTGCAACACATCTCCTTCGCGTAGAGTTGATCAGGTTGTTGATTGTGGCCTGTGGAATGTTTGTCCACTCCTCTTCAATGGCTGTGCGAAGTTGCTGGATACTGTCAGGAACTGGAACACGCTGTCGTATACGCTGATCCAGATGCCGATGAGCTTCCCTGAGACGGTTTCTGACAGTTTGTGCAGAAATTCTTTGGTTATGCAAAACTGATTGTTGCAGCAGCTGTCCGGAGGCTGGTGTCAGACGATCTTGGAGGTGAAGATGCTGGATGTGGAGATCCTGGGCTGGTGTGGTTACACGTGGTCTGCGGTTGTGAGGCCGGTTGGATGTACTGCCAAATTCTCTGAAACGCCTTTGGAGACGGCTTATGGTAGAGAAATTAACATTCAATTCACGGGCAACAGCTCTGGTGGACATTCCTGCAGTCAGCATGCCAATTGCACGCTCCCTCAAAATTTGCGACATCTGTGGCATTGTGCTGTGTGATAAAACTGCACATTTTAGAGTGGCCTTTTATTGTGGCCAGCCTAAGGCACACCTGTGCAATAATCAGCATCTTGAAATGCCACACCTGTGAGGTGGATGGATTATCTCAGCAAAGGAGAAGTGCTCACTAACACAGATTTAGACAGATTTGTGAACAATATTTGAGAAAAATAGGCCTTTTGTGTACATAGAAAAAGTCTTAGATCTTTGAGTTCAGCTCATGAAAAATGGGGGCAAAAACAAAAGTGTTGCGTTTATAATTTTGTTCAGTGTATGAAAAAAATGAGAGAAACATTTTTCTATACATGAAATATGAAAGCAAACAGACATAAGATTAACAATATATTTTCTGTATGTGTTTTATGCAGCTCATGCTATTTTTATAACAATAAATGATGTTTATGACAAATGATAAGCAAATGTCATGTTCAAAACATTACAAAGAGTGCATGCCTGGCTATTATAATATGAAAATCCACTTTAGAGCTCAATCGGAAGTTATTACAAGCACTCAATGATGGTTTAAAGTGGGTTTTAAACAAAAAACATAAATAATCGCATACATTTTCAAATGTAGCTTGATGCTAATTGTACCTCTATTTATATTTTAAGATGTATTCTTATAAGCAATTATAAATTGTTTGTGTTTCTGGTGTAGAACCAAACTTTATCTTAATTTAATGCTGTATATTGAGCAGCAGACCATATATGAGATGCGTATCTAAGGAAAAATGCATTGCTGGTCGGCGCCACCTAGAGTGCAGGCGTGAATTAGCAGAAGATCAATCATTTCGTGCTCTGTGTGAAAGCATGTTTGTTGGCGATTCGCCTCACTTTTTCACATCGCGCTCAGTGGGAAACGCCCTTAAGATGAACCACACTAAAGGCCTAAAGGATATTAAATTAAGAAATAACATATTCTTATTTATTATTGTTTTTTTATATTTGTTTAGGCAAGGCCAGAATCAATGCGTTCTACCCATTCAAGCCATAGCAGCCATTCTTCTCATCATGTGCCTCAACAGCAGCATCCACACCCACTGCAACAGCCACATCCACATTCAATTCCACAGTCACGTGGAAGTGTCACCCAGGCACCGGCACTAATACAGACACCGATACAGGCACCAGCACAAATACCACCCCAGGCAACTCCAGCCCCACCACCGCCACCTCCTCCACCACCTCCTCCACCCCCTCCTCCTCCTCCTATTTCCAATATCCCCCACCATGCCACACCTACCATGTTCGCCAAATACAGCACTATCACTCGGCTGCAGAATGCCTCTCAGGCCACAAGTCACCACAAGCCTCCGCCTCAAGTCCAGCAGCAAGTGCCACCAGTCCCACCGGCCTCCAAACCACAATCGAACAATATTCCACCAGGGGCTAACATCCCACCCCCTCCTCCTCCACCTCCACCTGCCTCAATGCCTCCACCTGGATCAGCCATGGCTGTTTTGAAGCTTGGTCCTCCAGCCCCAGCAACAGTTTTACAGTCCTTCCCTTCTCCTCCCCCCTCACCTCCACCACATCCTCCCATAATGCCCATGCAGTCACAGCCTCTACCGCCTCCACCTCCCATACGGCCAATGCAGTCACAGCCTTTCCCACCTCCTCCTCCCATAAGGCCAATGCAGTCACAGCCCTTACCACCTCCTCCTCCCATAATGCTAATCCAGTCACAGCCTTTACCACCTCCTCCTCCCATAATGCCAATGCAGTCACAGCCCTTACCACCTCCTCCTCCCATAATGCCAATGCAGTCACATCCCTTACCACCTCCTCCTCCCATAATGCCAATGCAGCCGCAGCCTTTACCACCTCCTCCTCCCATAATGCCAATGCAGTCAAAGCCTTTACCACCTCCTCCACCCATAATGCCCGTGCAGTCACAGCCTTTACCGCCTCCTCCACCTCCCATAATGCCAATGCAGTCACAGCCTTTACCACCTCCTCCTCCCATAATGCCAATGCAGTCACAGCCTTTACCACCTCCTCCTCCCATAAGGCCAATGCAGTCACAGCCCTTACCACCTCCTCCTCCCATAATGCTAATCCAGTCACAGCCTTTACCACCTCCTCCTCCCATAATGCCAATGCAGTCACAGCCTTTACCACCTCCTCCTCCCATAATGCCAATGCAGTCAAAGCCTTTACCACCTCCTCCACCCATAATGCCCGTGCAGTCACAGCCTTTACCGCCTCCTCCACCTCCCATAATGCCAATGCAGTCACAGCCTTTACCACCTCCTCCTCCCATAATGCCAATGCAGTCACAGCCTTTACCACCTCCTCCACCCCCTCTTCAGGCTAATGGCCTTCCCCCTCCTCCACCATCCTCGACAGTACAGGCACCTTTCATAACCAATGGACTCAAGAAGGTCCTTGCCCACAAATTTCCCAATGTCCCCCAGGATATAATACCCCAGGCCAATCAGATCAATTCTCCTCCTCCTCCTCCCCCCCCTCCACCACTGCCACCATCAGCACCTACACTCCCTCGCCAACAGCATATTGCTACAGCTCCAAATCCACCACCACCACCTCCTCCACCACCTCCACCAGCCCCCATGCAGCTGCCAATTCAACCTGCAGTTTTGCCCAAAACATTCTCTGGTGGATTTCCACCTCAGACAGCACCAAAACCTTCGTATGGCATTCTTCCAGTATCCCCAGTAGCTCCAGCACCCCCACCACCTCCCCCACCCCCACCTCCTCGCACAGCATCTCCAAGACACTACCCTTCTCCAACCAAACCTCATCAGTGCCATCTCTGGTTAAGCAGCTTGCTAGCCAGTTTCCTGTTGCGTCTCCTGCAATGGCCAATCAAACGGAGTCTCAAAGTCACAAAGCTCCCCAGTCCCTACCTGTAGTGAAGGCCCCTCCTCCTCCAGTGTCAGGCTCCCCTATCAGGAAGTCCCCTTCTGGCTCATCTGCGGGCGTCAGGAAACCTCCACCGACACCTCAGTGCAACTCCAGTGTGAAGTACAATGTCTCGGTGGAGTATAAGGAATCCCGCAGGAACTTGGGGAGCAAGTTTAACCCTAGTTCATCGTTGACATCAAGCTCCAGTAGCTCACCCTCCAAAGAGCTTTCCACAGGTCCTCGGGCACCCCCCAAACCAGGAAAGCTCAATCTGGCAAATCTTCCTTTGGCTTTGCAGAACAAATTGAATCAGAACCGCCAATCCACTGCAGACTTCCCATCCCCTCCACCCCCAGAAAATGACATCTTCCCCCCTCCCCCACTGGAGTCTGACCTCCCTCCACCACCGCCCCTTCCAGGTGATCCAAATGGTTTGTCTCCGAAAGTGGCTGTGGTCAATCCTCAGCCCCAGCCTGCTTGGGGCAAGAGTTCACTGAAAAAGACGCAACCTCCAGCATCAATTCGCTGTAACAACTCTATTAGAGAGCCTCCACCACTCTCACCACCTTCCATACAAGGGGGCCCTATTCCCCCTTCTTCTCCTAAAGGCACCACGCAGCCAAACTTCTTGGAGGACCTTAACAAGACACTGAAACGCAAGTCCTCACGAGTCTCTGGAGACAAAGTGGACCCTGTGGCCACAATGGATGACATGGCTTTGCCACCACCTCCACCTGAGCTTCTGAATGATCAACAGAGACACAGTGGTAGTGGCTTCATGTCCGGGAATATCTCAGGCTATGCAACGCTACGGCGAGGGCCTCCTCCTGCCCCACCCAAGCGGGACCACAGCACCAAACTCACAAACTGAGAAAACTGCAACTTTTACTCTTGCTTGCTATTTACATGTCTCATTGAAGCCATCATTTTGTTGGTATGCTCCGCTTTTTCTGTACAAAACCGCTCAAGAAGTTTCAGCTTTACTGTGACTTTGTGACAGTGCATCAGTTCCAGTTCCAAACAACTGAGTGATTCCACCTTCAACACCTTGGTACTGCATGGAAGACAAAACTACATTAAACTGTTAATCTTATTGATTTTTGGGAAGACAAACATTTTGAACTTTGGGGTTGGGTGGGATTTTAAATTTTGATTTCATGTTGTTTTTATATTATCGATTATTTAATAATCTGAAGAGATTGTTATTTCAGATGGAAGTTTTTTAAATGGTTGGATGGTTATTGATGTTTGAGGAGTTTTAGATAGGTAGGTTGAATTAGGCAGTGTGTTTGGCTGGTATATTAGTTTGGCACAACTTTGACCATTTATGTGGCAGATCCAGTGCTCAATGGATGCATCTAGAACGGATCTTGATCACTATTGCTCTTTGAGCCACTAAGTGCATTTTAGTTGTATTTGTCAAAACTGTAACATGAAGGACCTGTTGTTCAGGGAGTTGCCCCAATGTCTAGATCTGTGAGACTGTGGAATGTTTGCTTTTTTTTTTATTAGACCTGTTTAAATTGTAGATATTCTCATTTGCTGCAGTATCTTTGTCTAGGTAAAACAAATGACTGCCTTGCTGTTACTTGTTGGTCCTTACGTCCTCTAGTGAACATTCAAGCTGACTTTTACAAATTGTTCATCTATGAAGAGATGGACTTTTAAGTCATGTGACTGAATGACACAATCATTATTCACATAGATTTATCTTATATCCTGTATTATAACCTGTATTATTGGCTCATGAATACAGCCATGCCTTAAAATTCTAGAACACGTGTATCAAACAACTGATCAAAATATTCTCATCTTATAAAAAGAGGCCATTAGGAAGTTCGGTTTCCCTGTAGGTTTTACTTGTTGAAGGATTCTGGCTTATTTTCACCATTCAGACATGACGTGCAACTTCATAATCTTACAGTGAGCACCTATAACTTGGCATATGTACAAACAATTATGCATATTAACGCATGTCCACATTTCATTTTGAAAAAATTGTTTATTGAATGTATTTACAATATCATGAAACTTTTCAGGTTGTTGAGAAGTGACTAACTGAAGCTAATATTAAATTATTAAAGTATCTGGTCATGATCCATCAAAGGTCAATGAACATCATGCTCTGCATATCCCTCTGCAAAATGTGTAATTTTAAATGAAATTATACATGTTGATATCATCCTTGTTTCTGGTTTTTATTGGTTTTATTGTGGAGGTTAATGCCAGCAGGTATTCGTATTCATATCACATACAGTGAATAATTTTGTTTCATGTTTCAGTGGAGGCTGCAGTTATTGGCCCTTAGTACAGTAGTCTTTTCATTTAGCTTTGTTTGTAGCACCTTAATGTTTGTATGAAGAGTCTTCATGTGATTTCATCCAGCAGTTCAGTGATATGGCAGGTGATTGTCGAAATGGTCTCCACGAACATGGTTGGTTTCAGTGTTGTCATGATGACCCGCACGTATTGGTGGAGCGATGAAAATGCTTGGTGCTGAAGTTGAATGTGTGCGGTCTACAAATATGTCAAAAGCATTATTAACATTGTGATCACAATACTAATATGCCAAATATGCAAGTGTGAAAGATGACAAGTTTATTTACCTCTAGTCCCAAAATGATTTAAATCGTAGTATAATCCTAACCCCCCCTGTTGGCGGAAAGAAGTTATCAGCAATTACTTCATTGTTTAGTCATGTATTTCAAAATGTAAATTAGTTTACTTAAAATGAAAATAAAATTTACATAAGCACTATATGTAAACATTATTATTCCGTATATTTAACTATGCTTGACATAGGTTACATACTTCTGCACAATAATCAATGAATAGTTTTTAATGCAATTATATTTACTGCACTTTCTTTCTAGCCCTTCTTGCTTGTTTACTAGACACTTACATTTTGGTGCGTATCTTCTCATGGTAATGTTTGGATGCTCCTGGTGAAATAAAGACAAATTTATGTTGACACTCACCTCCTCACTGGACTCAGAGCTGGAGCTGTCGGCCTTTGTGCATCTGAGAGAGATGATACGAGTGACGTCCTGATTCACTCTGGCTCTGATATAGCACCCTGCCTCCGGCTAAACCCCAAGGGTATGGAAAAGAATCAAAAAAGATTCATGAAAAAAGAATGTTATACTCTTAATAATAATAATCAGTATTACTAACCATTATGCAAGTTTCTACAAAGGATTGTTAATATACACATTTTAAAAATATGTGACCCTGGACCACAACTACTGGTCTTAAGTAGCACGGGTATATTTGTAGCAATAGCCAACAATACATTGTATGGGTCAAAATGATCTATTTTTCTTTTATGCCAAAAATGATTAGGATATTAAGTAAAGATCATGTTCCATGAAGATATTTTGTAAATTTCATACCATAAATATATCAAAACTTAATTTTTGCTAAGTATTATGCATTGCTTAGGACTTCATTTGGACAGCTTTAAAGGTGATTTTCTTAATATTTAGATTTTTTTTGCACCCTCAGATTCCAGATTTTCAAATAGTTGTATCTCGGCTCAAACTACTACAACAATCTATACATCAATGGAAAGCTTATTTATTCATATATAAATCAAGTTCAGCAGTCACATAATACTTTTTTAGTTTTTTTTTTTTTATCATTCAAATGCTTGGGGTCGGTATAGCTTTTAACTGTTGCTAGATCCAATTTCTCAGTACTTGGATCAATTTTCAAATCTCTTCACACAGTAAGCGCAATAGTATCTGTGGATAAACTGATTAAGACAGCAATTTGCTGCATTTCTACAGTAATGCCATATTGAAATGTTCTAAACCTAATACCTACACAAGTGTTAGTCTTTCAATTTCATTATATATGTCTATAAAAATGGGGAAACTTGCTGTTTTGTAAAGAAATTTTACAAAAGAAAACATTGTGTAATGCTATCTGTTGTCAGTGTATTTAGGTCATTGTTTTATGAGTGAGAAAGTGTGTTTGTTGGGTCACAAACATTACTATTGTTGTAAAGAATGACTTGATTTGAGATGTATGAAGAGACAATTATTATGTGTTTTGGAAGTTTTAGTGCTTTTTTGATTCAAAATTAACTGCTGTGCCAAGGCAAAAAATACACTGAAAAAAAGATTGGTGTAGAAACCATTCAGAAATTGCTTGTCAATTTTACAATTAATTGCAAATAGCGAGAATTAAATGTGAACATTAACAGTAGCAAGACTGATATAGTATTATCTTGTAAACATACTCCAATAATATTTTTTGTTACAGTGTTAGGAGAACTGTGTGCAGTTTTTTTTATATACAGTATATATATATTAGTGACCTAATATTTGAAAAATTAGTCCTAGTGATTGAAAAAAAAATTTGAAAGAAGGTATTTTCTGCTCATCAAGGCTGCATTTATTTGACCAAAATTAGTAAAACATTATTATATAAATATATTGAAAATTCTCAGCATTGGAAAATGCAGTCTTTTACCAAGGCCTATAAAATAAAAAATATGAGTATATAAATTATAAATAGCTGTTGTTATTACACTGTAGACAACGTGTGTGATGACATGTTTATGGGTAATTTATACTGAAAATTAAAACCACTCCCATCAGTTTATACAAATTCTGTGAATATTCACATATTGCATCCATTGCTTCCACAATTCAGCTTAAGCAATTGAAAAGGTGTTAATTCAATTATCAATGGTGCACAAATCTGGTACAATTATTATGATCTATTGGCAAACCCGGATCATGTCCATACACATATGATATGAATACCTTGAGATAACTTACCACAAAAAAACCTTTGCGGTACATGCAGCCCTGAGGATCGACCCCAGAGCTCTTCTGACACTCCGTCTCCCTGATGCCAAACCTCAGATGCAGATCAAATGTGTTCATTCCCAGAGGAACAATCTTAAGGTAAATAAAGGCAAATGCTCAGCAGTCAGTATTTTGGGCTGTTGCTTTTTTAAACTATTCATTCGTTATACTTTGTCTTTCATTGATGACTGGATCCTCGCTAGTCACCAGTTTTGCCAGATGTAGAAATAAAAGAGTTGTTGTAAGAGTGTGTACTGACCCTCTTTACAGATGCCTTGGACACTCTGTAGAGATGATTCCTGGCAATGCGTGCATTAATCCGATTGAGCGCCATCTGCAGAGCATCATCTGCTTTTGAGCTGAGCTCAAACAGAGGTAAGCCTATGGTTGCATGTCAGAGGTCATGTAACTTATTTAATGATTTACAACTAAATCCACACAAAAAATTACTTTTAAGATTAAAAGTCAACACGTAAAGACTACTGACATTTATTTTAGCAAAGTATGAAAGCTGCATGTTTCCATTGTTTGTATTGTCACATATTTATTCCTTATGTCTTACAGTCTGTGCTAATAATCAACATCAAGACCGCACTCACCTAAACCTCCTAAAACCTGCAGGAGCAGAAAGAGAAAAACACAGCACCTCATTTTCGTTTCAATCACACTGGACACTCTTCCTACCAAACAGTCCTTTTTTTAACTGTGATGGCTCTTCTAATTCTCCTCCTCTTTTCTGTGTACAAGGTGTTGTTTGATTTGGCGTCTCTCTCCTGTTCGTGCACATCTGGGTAAAGAGGAACTTTGTCATGCAAACCCAATGCTTGTTTTACCCAGAATATGGTCTGATAATAACAATTTTAAAAACGACTGTGCAAAATTACAACATACCATTTTGGATGATGTACTTGAAAAACTGTGTACAGTGAACTGAAGTAATGGCTGCTGAAAATTCAGCTTTGCCATTACAGGAATAAAAAAAATTAAAAATAATAATAAATATATATATATATATATATATATGACAATTATATGATGTTTATACAAGCCAACCCATATAACTAACTGTAAAATGCTATAAAATAGTTTTAAAACAACATATGCATATATATTTTTATAAAAAAATATATATATATATATATATATATATATATATGTGTGTGTGTGTCACCTTATAATTTACTGTAAAAGAATTTAGAGAAGTGTCTGCATGAATGATGCATCGGTTACATTTATTTATAAACATTTTCTTTCTGATTTTCTCCTGCATCTGAAAAAGTTAAAAATATAGCTGAACAGAGGAAGAAATCAATATATATTCTTGACAGTGAAATCAAATCAGTGACTCATGAAAAAGCTAAGTTAGCAGACGTCTAATTCTGCTTTCTTAACCATTAGTAGTTTCTGAGAATCTCCTATTGCTCCTTTTCCAAGTTCCTATGATTGTAATCATGAATTGTTACAGCTAATTTTCACTTACTTCTGTGAATATTTCTCAAGGTTGGTTCATTTCTGTATATAGTCTGTTAAACACATTTGAACTATTACACAGTTATTGAACATGTTGACAGTTGAGACACCATGTCCTAATAACAGAGGTGCTGCCAAACAATCAAATATTAAACAGTACAAAAATTATGAAACAGCAAAAATGTATAAGGCAGAATTATTGTTTCAGGTAACAAATATTGCAATTAATACATGTTATGAAAAATAGCCTTGTTCCTTGAAGCATTCAATGAAAAAATTATGTTGTAGAAACTATTTTAACTCATACTTTGCTTGTAAATTTCACAATCGATTTCAAAGTACCACATTGAATGAATTGTGACATTTTGCCTCAAATAGTATTTTCTTGTAAAATGTAGTCCAATAATCTTTTTTAATTACAGCTTAATATTCTGAAATATTATTACAATTCAAAATTACCATTTCTATTTTTATATATTAATTCATTCCTGTGATGCAAAGCTGAATTTTCAATAATAGATTTATTAAAGAATAATTTACAATATTACGGTTTTACTGTATTTTTTATCAAATAAATGCAGCCTTAGTGAGCAGAAGAGATTTCATTATAATGTATATCAGTTAGTGGTCGACCGATATATCGCCAAGGCCGATATATCGGCCGATATTTGGCATTTTTCAAATATCGGCAATGGCCGATAAGTTTTCCTCTTTGGCCGATGCGTTAGAACGGTTAAACAAAGGAATTAAAATGTATACAAAAAGTATTATAACGATTGCTTTTATATTATTAGTAATAGAAAGGCAAACATTATAATTCTTTCTCATTTGCCATCAGCATTCAGCAAATACGCATTTACATCATTTACACAAATCTTTGAATGACTAATGAACATTTAATTTCACAAACCTTGCAGACTTAGTCGGATCCAGTTTAGGAGATCTTGTGAAGTGTGTATGTGTATCCTGCATGATCGCGTGTTCTGTGACGGTCGGTCCGTGTGAATTGAATGCAGACAGGAGGAGAGTTCAGCTTCACTGGAGACGTGCGATCGACAAACTAAACTCGTGATTTCAAATTATGCTGCACTTTATGCATTTGCCCACTGCCATATTCATGTCATTTCCACTGTGTGCTGTTTGTAAAATGAGTGTTACCTTGGCTTTATTTGAAAAAATATGATTCCCAATGCACACAAACTTCCCAGAATACTGAGTGCCCTGTTGGTTAGTGTTCACTTCCTTTTTTATATTTTTTATTAAATATTTATTTGTGAAAAATACTTTGTCATCTAAAGTATAAGTATGTTTATTTAACACATTAACTTTTTAATCCATTTTCAAATGATTTCAAATTTCTTAAACATTAATTAAAAAAAAAAAATTATATCGGCTTTATATCGGCCACCCTGCTTTCCAAGAAATCGGCATCGGCCATCAAAAAACAAATATTGGTCGACCACTAATATTAGTACATTATTATAAATAATATTTATTATTATTAGAAAGTACACATGCACACTGTAATACCCAATATTAGTTAAGGTTAACCATTTTAGGAAACAATTGCCTTAAAGTTTAAAACCAATCTACTATGTACTGTGAGCTTGTTTAGTTTGAGTCCATAAAACTATTTGCATAAAATCGAAAACCACTAAGAGATTAATCTATTAATCTTATGCAAAAATACACCGATAACACAATTTCAACATTCACTCTCTTTAACAGTCATTGAGTTCACATAACTTTTTTTCTTTTAAGTATAATGATTTCAGTAGTATTTGAGAAAAATGTACTTGTTTTGTTTAGTAAATTTGATTGTTAGGTTTCTGTTACTAGCTGTTTAAATATCCTCAACCCTCTCCGTTCCCTCCTCTTTTCCCAGATACTATGCGCTGTTTAATTTGGCCTCTCTCTCACTTTCCTATCTAGTCTAGACAGACAAACACTATTTCCCTTACTCAGAATCTGTGCTCCTGGGACAGCTTTTCTGTATACAGCAGTTATGTAAAACCAATTCTGTTACTGGAGGTTGGTTAACCGTGGAAAAGGTCTGGACAGCAGTATGTGACAAAAATGAGAACTGAGCACAGCTTTCCAATGTAATAACTGTGAATGCAATAATTACATGAAAATATTGCTACTTAAAATGATGTGGTAATAGTGAATTCAGTTTATTTTCCATCAAACAGGACAAGCATTTTGTTTATATTTCCAGACCACTCACTCATAATTTATTGCAAAAAAAAAAGCAAAGCACTAGTATAATTTGAATCTTCCAAGAGAAACATCACTTTTTTTAAACATTAGTCTTGTTGTGTAACCCTCTAAAACCTTTTACAACAAAACAAAACAAAGCTATTACATTTGTACTCTATCATATATAATGTACACACAACAGATATGAAGAAAAAACTGCATGTTTGCATTTAAATTATACAATATCTACTGCTTTCTGTTCATTTGCAGCAATCTGTCATTCAATCTGTCATTAAGTTAAAGCAAAAGGTGGCATCTCACCAGAACTAGCATTTCCCATGATGCTTTTCCCTTACCTTAGTGATGTTACGTAAAGAGCAAATGTTCACAAGACAGGCAGGTGTGCTCACTTCTGCTCTAGACAAGGAATGATTTGGAGTCAGTATTACAGGGCCAGCACACGCTCGTGAATTAGACTGAACTATATCACTATAGTCAGTCACCATGACCCCCTCCTCGATCACTCACAGTCTTAGTGTTGACATTAGAGGCTCCATGGCTGAAAGAAATGAGCCTTCAAACTCCTGGTCTGAGAAGCGGGAGACGGACAGACGTGCCCGGCGTCGGATCTCTGATCGAGCTGCAGGAGTCATAGCAAGGATTCGTTCCATGGCATCTGCATAACTGTCTTCATCGTCTGCCAGGAAGCCAGTTGGACCGTTATCATAGGGAACTACAATGTCCAACTTGGGACCACCGGATTTGTGAGCCAGAATGATAGTTCCTGCAGCCATACACTCCACTACACCTGCGGACATGTGGGAGAAGATGAGAAATTCTCAGTGTAACGGTCAGGGAAATATCAGGGTTATTAGTTAACTAAAATGGAAACTAAAACCCTAAACAAACATTTTTGTTACCTGAAATAATATATATATATACAGGTGCATACCGGAAATAAATGAACTTTTCCATGACATTCTAATTTATTGAGATGCACCTGTATATTTATAGTTTAACTTAAAGGACTAAAACAAATAAATAAGAATAAATAAAAACTATACAGGCATTTAAAGAAATATATATATAAAAATGTCAAAAACACAACTATATAACTAAAACTAAAATGAAAGAGATTAACAGAAAATATACCGTAATATGAAATTAATTGAAAATATTAACGAAAACTAAAATGTAACATCAGTTATACTAAAATATATTACTATTAGCTATATATATTAGCTAATTGCCAAGGCAACATTTCTTATTTTCATTTAGTTTAACTTAAAATACTAAAATAACTAAAAATAAAGTAAACAAAAACTAATCAATAAATATAAATAAAAACTATACAGGCATTTAAATAAATATATATAAAATGACAAAAATGATCAAAACTAAAATGAAAGAGATTAACAGAAAATATCAAATGAAATCTAATTCAAAATATTATCCGAAAACTAAAATGTAATATCAATGATACTAAAATAACACTGGCAAATATGCACTGTGGAGAAAAATAATCTTTGTCAATTTCAATTATTTCTAACAAATAAAAAAAAACATTTTACAATGCATAATATGTATAATGTGTATAATATATATAATATTCTATTAATCTATTATATTTCAAATTTTAATAAAATATTCTTTTTATTCAATTTTACAAAATAATGTAACTAATGTAACATTTTAATTACATTTTAAGTAATTAAGTAGTTTTTCTTTAAGTAATCTGTATAGTGTTTTGAGATTTTGCTGAGAGCATGATATTTCTTACCAATACCGAAATGTTCATTCCACATTGTGTGCAACCCGATTGTGGCGTCTGTTAAATCTTTCTTCAGTTCTTCAAATGGGATATTGAGTTTAAACTCCACCCTATCTACCACACCCAGATCCACACACAATCCCTTCAGCATCTGCACCCTCTCCTCATCTTCCTGGTTACGACATCCACCAATCAACACCAGCTTCACGGTCTCTCGCCCGGCAGGCTCCACCCCCTTCCTGTCCAGAAGCTTTCTAAAAGCCTTGATCTGCAGCCGATGGTCTTTTTCAGGCCGGAACTGACCCACGGAGACCACAGAGTGACACTTCTTTCTCACCTTCTCTTCATCCACATCCCCAATAGGGACGTCCAGGAAGGCCTGAACGTCGCATGGTGGATAGACCACACTGGTGCAGTTAGGAGCGCGCCACAGAGCCAGAATGTGACCTAAAGTCCAGGTGGAATTGACCATGACCACGTCACTACAGGAGCCGGCCAGACCATACAGCAGCGCAAAGACACAGTAGTAGATCACTTTGATGGCACTCAGTACAGGGTTACTGGAGATGTAGTCTGCATTATTGAACCTAGAATGAAGATAGAAGAATGCATATATGGATTTATACATGTAAGATTTCTATAGGCCAATTATACTGTATATACACCACCGTTCAAAAGCTTGGGGTCAGTAAGAATTTTATGTATTTGTAAAAAGTCACCAAGGCTGCATTTATTTCTTCAATAATACAGTAAAACAGTAATATGATGGAAATATTATTCCAATTGAAAAGAACTGTACTGGTATTTTAAAATGCCATGTGATGCAAAGCTGGCATTACTCCAGTCTTTAGTGTCACATGATCCTTCAGAAATCATTCTAATATGCTTTTTTTGTTGATAATAAAAATTCTTATTATTATTATCAATGTTGAAAACAATTGTGCTGCATCACATTTTTGTGAAAACCGTGACACTTTTTTAGGAGTCCTTGATGAGTAGAAAGTTCAAAAGAACATTGATTTGAAATACAAATCTTTTGTAAACATTATCCACCTTATTCTGTAACGTGGAAGTAAGCCTATGGGCGAGACCTCCGGTTCATCAGCCGAAATAACGAGAAGAATTACAGCGTGCAGTAAACGGTAAAACTGTTTGCACTAGCACTCTGGGTAACCTAGCAACCGCATAGCAACACATTAGCAACCAGTGTGTTCATAATTTAGATAATACATTAAAATAACATGGTAAGACACATCAATTTGTTATTTCAGGCAGCAAAACGAGCGGTTTTGTAGTTAAAAATAGCTGGAAGGGAATGAGACCGGAAGCAAGAAAACCCATCAAATTTACAAATGGCCACACCCATTTTTACGGGGAAAATAAGGTGGATAAATGTCTTTACTTTTCCTTATATCAATATAAGGAATCCCTGCTAAATAAAAGTATGCATTTATTCATTCAAAAAGGTATACTGACCCCAAACATTTGAACCGTAGTGTATGTAAATATAATTATACACATTCATGCAACATACATAACATCTGGAAAACATACTGCAAGAGATGTATTTATGAGACAAAAAAATGCTTATCAGAAAGCTAATGCTAATAATGGTTCAAGACAACATGAAGCGCCATTTAGAAGACATTTTACTTCTGTAATGTGACATATTGTTTGAGTGAAAAAGAATATTTAACAAAAAATAACCTGATAAAATATTTTAGTGGTTGGCATGATTACAAAAATGTATAATCATAACAATGGATATGAAGTTTTAAGATTTTATTACTATGACTTTTTATGACTTTTTTTCCAGGACTAGAAATCCCACTTTCAAATTAAGCTTCCTCATATATCCAGGTTTTTCAAGTGGGATTTAAATGTTAAAAAAAAAATGCTGAGGGGGTGAGTTAAAATACAAAACACCATTTTTTTATATATTTTATTTTGTCTAATTAAATTATTAAATTATATTGAAGCCCTGTTTATGTTGGTTTAGAACTACTGCACCAATTCATTATGCACAATAAGACCAAAACTATATTCATTAAGTAAATATGGTCCGTTCTGAACTACAATTGAGTCATTATGGAGTTCTCTGCATCAGCCACAAAACTAAGCTTTTAAGTGACTAATCATTAGAGCTGCACGATTCTGGATAAATTGAGAATTCTGAACTAAACAAAATAATGTGTGAAAAAATATTAATTGCTGTCTATTTAAAAATGTTTAATTAATTTGAATGAATTCTTAAACATTTTAATATATAACCTAATGTATGTATTTAAAATATAATATATTAAATAGACCCATTTTAATATTAAAATGGTGAAAAAGTGGTTTAAATTAATGATTCAATGACTCAAATACTTCACTTGTTTCATTACTGGATGAATCAGCGTTTTTGAACGAATCTCTTGAATCAATGATTCAATGACAAATACATTTTTAAACAATCACTTGTCGCCACCTAGTGGCGAAACGATGCAATCAACACAAATGTTATTTGAAGCACCAATTACTTTCAAAAGAAGCCTTGCTCTATTTTGAGCACGACCATATACATCAATATTTATATTTGAACTAAAAATGTATATCCGAACTATAAACTTTCATCCCAGTATTTCTGTGATAACATGAATTAAATAATACTAGCGTAGCGGAATTCTTTTAATTTGCATTGATTGCACTGATCTCACTTTAATACATTTATCTTACATACATCTTTTGAATGTAATCTTTAATCAGTACTCAATAAGTATTCAATGGTAACCAATAGAGTGAATGAGGTCTTCTCAGAGAAGTTGTGTACCAGGAACGAACAAGCTTTGAGAATAACCAGACATCAACATTTTAGCAAGTGGTACCATGGGGTGATGTAATACAGCCATTTCATTGATTAGATGAGGGATTTTGAAATGTATACTTTTGACTATAAAAACTGGGCTGTGATCTCTTTTGCTCACAGCTTCAACTGTGTGTCAAACAGATCACTTCTCTGCAGAGAATTAAAGCAAGACAAAGACAAAACTCTGTTTAGTTTTTCATTCTCAGTCTTCACAATTATTTTATCACTATATTAAGTCAGAATTTCCACGACACCGTGTAGCTGAAAAGACTGTTTGTGAAGCTATTTCTTACCTAGTAACTGCCCGCGCTCTCTCTCTCTCTCAGTTTTTCCAAAGGTTTTATAGACACGGGCAAATCATTGCCATTTAGAAATCAGATCACGTGGGTGTCTGAATCGAGATCGCAATCTTTTAACGATTAATCGTGCAGCTCTACTGCTAAACATTCAACTTTTACATTTAATTCGACTTTCTTGACTAACCTTGGGTTTCTTTCTCGAACCACTGACAGCATATCAGTGCTGATGGTTGGGTAGTGCACATAGCTTCCCACATGACAGCCACCCAGATAACAGAACACAGGTAGAGTGAAGGCATAGCCCATTGAGTCAATGTAGAGGTCTGGAACAAACTCAGTCAAGGCCTCCCACCCCAAGAAGATGGAGCCCACGCTCTGCCCCAGAAGGGTGAAGTGTGGGTAAAGTTTGGCCTCCACCAGGAGACGATGTTTCAGGAACACAAACTTAACGGCACGAGGGAGTCTGATGTTGAAGCGCCGCCGCGCTCCATCTAAAATCTCTTCTGCGGTCACGCCCTGATCACCCGTGTAAACCACGAAGGAAACATCTTGGTACCTACGTAAATATAGGGGATTAAATAGGGTATGAATTCTGAATTTTTGTTATGTTCATTATTTTGTTAATTTCATGCTGAATTTCATGCCCAGCCCTGCTGATTTAAGCATTCAAGAGTTCAGTCAAACACAGAAATTAAAGGGGTCATATGAAGCTGCTAAAAAGAACAGTATTTTGTGTATTTGGTGTAATAAAATGTGTTTATGCGGTTTAAGGTTCAAAAAACATTATTTTCCACATACTGTACATTACTGTTTCTCCTCTATGCGCCGCCTTTCTGAAACGCGTCGATTTTTACAAAGCTCATCGGTCTGAAAAGCGAGGTGTGCTCTGATTGGCTAGCTATCCAGTGCGTTGTGATTGGCCGAATACCTCAAGCGTGTGACGGAAATGTTACGTCCCTTACCATATTGTGATGCCGTGTCCCGGCCAGAGCGACGAGACAAAAACATTAAAACCCATTATAAACGAGGCATTTGTTGCATCCAGTGGGGACATAATCACGAATTATAATGATTTATACTGTCTTTTTACACGTTGTGTTGCATCACGCCGCGTAAACACAAAACCATGTCTGCATTTGTGATTGGAGAAA
>NW_015505287.1:442548-448526 GCF_001515645.1 Sinocyclocheilus grahami | reverse complement strand
TGATTTGAAATACAAATCTTTTGTAAACATTATCCACCTTATTCTTTAACGTGGAAGTAAGCCTATGGGCGAGACCTCCGGTTCATCAGCCGAAATAACGAGAAGAATTACAGCGTGCAGTAAACGGTAAAACTGTTTGCACTAGCACTCTGGGTAACCTAGCAAACCGCATAGCAACACATTAGCAACCAGTGTGTTCATAATTTAGATAATACATTAAAATAACATGGTAAGACACATCAATTTGCTATTTCAGGCAGCAAAACGAGCGGTTTTGTAGTTAAAAATAGCTGGAAGCGAATGAGACCGGAAGCAAGAAAACCCATCAAATTTACAAATGGCCACACCCATTTTTACGGGGAAAATAAGGTGGATAAATGTCTTTACTTTTGCTTTTGATCAATATAAGGAATCCCTGCTAAATAAAAGTATGCATTTATTCATTCAAAAAGGTATACTGACCCCAAACGTTTGAACCGTAGTGTATGTAAATATAATTATACACATTCATGCAACATACATAACATCTGGAAAACATACTGCAAGAGATGTATTTATGAGACAAAAAATGCTTATCAGAAAGCTAATGCTAATAATGGTTCAAGACAACATGAAGCGCCATTTAGAAGACATTTTACTTCTGTAATGTGACATATTGTTTGAGTGAAAAAGAATATTTAACAAAAAATAACCTGATAAAATATTTTAGTGGTTGGCATGATTACAAAAATGTATAATCATAACAATGGATATGAAGTTTTAAGATTTTATTACTATGACTTTTTATGACTTTTTTTCCAGGACTAGAAATCCCACTTTCAAATTAAGCTTCCTCATATATCCAGGTTTTTCAAGTGGGATTTAAATGTTAAAAAAAAAATGCTGAGGGGGTGAGTTAAAATACAAAACACCATTTTTTTATATATTTTATTTTGTCTAATTAAATTATTAAATTATATTGAAGCCCTGTTTATGTTGGTTTAGAACTACTGCACCAATTCATTATGCACAATAAGACCAAAACTATATTCATTAAGTAAATATGGTCCGTTCTGAACTACAATTGAGTCATTATGGAGTTCTCTGCATCAGCCACAAAACTAAGCTTTTAAGTGACTAATCATTAGAGCTGCACGATTCTGGATAAATTGAGAATTCTGAACTAAACAAAATAATGTGTGAAAAAATATTAATTGCTGTCTATTTAAAAATGTTTAATTAATTTGAATGAATTCTTAAACATTTTAATATATAACCTAATGTATGTATTTAAAATATAATATATTAAATAGACCCATTTTAATATTAAAATGGTGAAAAAGTGGTTTAAATTAATGATTCAATGACTCAAATACTTCACTTGTTTCATTACTGGATGAATCAGCGTTTTTGAACGAATCTCTTGAATCAATGATTCAATGACAAATACATTTTTAAACAATCACTTGTCGCCACCTAGTGGCGAAACGATGCAATCAACACAAATGTTATTTGAAGCACCAATTACTTTCAAAAGAAGCCTTGCTCTATTTTGAGCACGACCATATACATCAATATTTATATTTGAACTAAAAATGTATATCCGAACTATAAACTTTCATCCCAGTATTTCTGTGATAACATGAATTAAATAATACTAGCGTAGCGGAATTCTTTTAATTTGCATTGATTGCACTGATCTCACTTTAATACATTTATCTTACATACATCTTTTGAATGTAATCTTTAATCAGTACTCAATAAGTATTCAATGGTAACCAATAGAGTGAATGAGGTCTTCTCAGAGAAGTTGTGTACCAGGAACGAACAAGCTTTGAGAATAACCAGACATCAACATTTTAGCAAGTGGTACCATGGGGTGATGTAATACAGCCATTTCATTGATTAGATGAGGGATTTTGAAATGTATACTTTTGACTATAAAAACTGGGCTGTGATCTCTTTTGCTCACAGCTTCAACTGTGTGTCAAACAGATCACTTCTCTGCAGAGAATTAAAGCAAGACAAAGACAAAACTCTGTTTAGTTTTTCATTCTCAGTCTTCACAATTATTTTATCACTATATTAAGTCAGAATTTCCATGACACCGTGTAGCTGAAAAGACTGTTTGTGAAGCTATTTCTTACCTAGTAACTGCTCACGCTCTCTCTCTCTCAGTTTTTCCAAAGGTTTTATAGACACGGGCGAATCATTGCCATTTAGAAATCAGATCACGTGGGTGTCTGAATCGAGATCGCAATCTTTTAACGATTAATCGTGCAGCTCTACTGCTAAACATTCAACTTTTACATTTAATTTGACTTTCTTGACTAACCTTGGGTTTCTTTCTCGAACCACTGACAGCATATCAGTGCTGATGGTTGGGTAGTGCACATAGCTTCCCACATGACAGCCACCCAGATAACAGAACACAGGTAGAGTGAAGGCATAGCCCATTGAGTCAATGTAGAGGTCTGGAACAAACTCAGTCAAGGCCTCCCAACCCAAGAAGATGGAGCCCACGCTCTGCCCCAGAAGGGTGAAGTGTGGGTAAAGTTTGGCCTCCACCAGGAGACGATGTTTCAGGAACACAAACTTAACGGCACGAGGGAGTCTGATGTTGAAGCGCCGCCACGCTCCATCTAAAATCTCTTCTGCTGTCACGCCCTGATCACCCGTGTAAACCACGAAGGAAACATCTTGGTACCTACGTAAATACAGGGGATTAAATAGGGTATGAATTCAGAATTTTTGTTATGTTCATTATTTTGTTAATTTCATGCTGAAGCCCAGCCCTGCTGATTTAAGCATTCAAGAGTTCAGTCAAACACAGAAATTAAAGGGGTCATATGAACGCTGTCGACCGGCTTACGTCACTTCCTAGTACACACTGTCGGTGACAATGCAACCCTTTAAATGGTACTGGGAAATAGTTCGCGCAAAATCATCCCAGTACTTTAGTACCATATATTTAGTTCTGGAACTAAAGCGGTGCGAAAGGGCCTATTGTAGTCTTCTCTACCAGGATCAGGAAACAGTACTCCATAAAATGCGCTGCACACATTTGTGTTGAACTGTTCTGGAACAGTGTTGTAAATACAACTTAACTACTGATTTCTAGTCGTGTCCTCTTTTGGAAGGCCAAACAAAGTAGTTTCGCTTTCACAACGAAGCACACAGCGCCTTCACAACATGGCGGCGGCAACAACAATACTACAGCGAGAATAACATTTAACAAACTTTTTACATTTGGGCAAATCTTCCCACATCGTGACGTAGACATGTGGGGGCGTGTTAGAACGAGCCGTTTTAGGTAGGTGTGGTTGACTCTTAACTTTTATAAAGAATATCTCTTTGGATTTGAGACTTTAGTCTTTGCAACTTTACAGATCTTCTTTATGCACCAAGAGCTTGTAACACTCCAAAGAGAAAGGAAAAATTGAAATCGCATCATATGACCCCTTTAATACATTTATATGCCATGCTTACTTCACTGTCCTCGGCAAATTCAAATTATAAGACTAGCTTTTAAATTAAAGTATGCCTAGTGATTCAACTACTGTAGCCAAGTAACAGTCCGTTTAATAGGTTCTAGTCATGCTGATAACATTGTAGTTAGGCATGATCATTTTACAATAGATTTTACAATACGTCTTCTGGCTACTTAATACTTGCCAGTCATTATTAATTATATGGAATAATTATGTAAATATTTTGTATGACCTTTTTAGTGACTAAAATCAATAACTTGAAAATAGTCATCAAGCTTAAGAAATATACACATAACACAATTTTAATATAGTATAAAATGTTTTACATTTTGGATTACTGTTTATTATCTGTATTATTTAGATTTTTTGCATGCATTCACTTCCTATTTGTCACTGACCCATAAATGTCTGGCCAAATAAATGGCAGACTCTTAAGAGCTGAAATATCTGACCTGTTTTGAAGAGAACGTAAAGCACACCACAGCACTCTCTCTCCTCCTCCTCCTGCATTGCAGTATGGGTGGAAGAAGGCCACGGCGGGACAGCCGTCCTGAGCTCTCCTGCTCTTCCTCTTCATCTGCAGCCAGGTTCTCACTCCCATGATGAAGAGGAAGAGGATGGCTGTCAGGACAAGACTCAGATAGAAACATGGCAACAGCAGTGACCACAGTAACCTGTGGAAGGCAAAAACCACATACAATAATACAGCTTTCTAATTAATATCACTTTTCATACAATGTTTCATATCAAAATACATAATCAACTATAAATAGGCCTTAAAAGTCAATCTCACAACTCATTCTAAATGTACAATGTTACAGCTTTTCTTGTAATATTTTAACAAGTTCTATGTCTTCTCCTCTAATTATTTTATTTTATACTTATATATGAATCAGTATGAGACAAATGAATGATACATATGAATAGCTTGTTTCCTTCAACATGAACAGAAATTATATTGGCTCCAATTTCACTTGGGAATGTCTGAAGTATTAAAATAATACAAAGCTGCAGATTAATATACATACATGTTTTTAAAAAAAATACATTGATTCTTTCATTTATTCATCAAAACAGAAAATGAACTGAGCACGTAATTTTATTAAACATTCGTCCTGTAGCAACAAGAGTTCGGAGGAGTTATCAGGCATTGGCTTTAAAATCTACACAATGAATAAATAATGTACAATGTTTACCTGATTAAATCGCACAGACAGAAAGACAGGTGATCGTGCGCCGACATCTTCCTCAAAGATGACAACACAACGCGTCTCTCGACACAACCCGGAAGCGCTTACCACTGGTCGGATGTTGATTTCTTCTTCTTCTTCTTCTTCTTTTTGTTCAATGGTCGTTCACTCCTTAGGAGTATTACCGCCACCTACTGTATATCTTGCGCACATGGGTGAAGAATCTGTACTGACAAAAATAAAATAAAATTGTAATGCCCCACCCACCCCAGAGGATCTGAGCCCAAGCTTCAGCTGGCGCTGCGTGTTCAGCTCCTCCAGCTTCCACACTGTGCTCCTCAACCTCCGAGATGGGCAGAAGCATCAATGCCCCACCCACCCCAGAGGATCAGAGCCCAAGCTTCAGCTGGCGCTACGTGTTCAGCTCCTCCAGCTTCCACACTGTGCTCCTCAACCTCCGAGATGATCCTCATCCTCAAACACTAAATCCTGTGGCTAAATCCTGTGAGCTCTAAAAATGTTAAAACCACCTTAAACATCTGACTATAACTCAAACCCTTTCCCAGAAGGTCCACGACACTCACTGGTCTGTTCCTTATATTGCTAAAAAGACTGTTACGCTGATCTTCATATTTACGACATTTAAAGAGCACAATGCTCTACTGTACACACATACCATTTTCATGCTTCCCCATTAATGCAAGTGTTGAATTTAGTCCTGTGTGACCCATCCTTAATCTAGAAATCATTACTTCTTCCTTTCTGTGTCTTCCGTAAAACTGTTCTTTTTTCCCTACTGATTTCACAATATTATAATACCATGCACCTACCTGTGCTGCTATTTTCCCATCTTTGTTGCTATATTTTATTATTTCCCCTATTAATTACTGATTTTATCTAATTTCTTCCCAGAGGTACCTTAACATCCACCAAGTTTTTCTTTAAAGCTTCTTTTGCTAACTTATCCGCTGTTTCATTTCCTACTATCCCGATATGTGCCGGTACCTAACAAAAGTATACGATTATATCCTCTATTTTCTGTCTGTACAGTAATGTATACATTTCCACTAGCAGGTCTTCTCTATCAGTTTTTGTCGACAATATACTTTTAAGAGCTGATGAAGAATCTGAGCAAATTACAGTCTGAGTCCTATTTGGCTTAATCTGTTCTACCAACTGCAATCCTACTATTATAGCAGTTAATTCTGTAGAATATACGGACAATTTGTCACTTAACCTTAAACTTATTTTCTTCT
This sequence comes from Sinocyclocheilus grahami, assembly GCF_001515645.1. NCBI lineage: Eukaryota > Metazoa > Chordata > Actinopteri > Cypriniformes > Cyprinidae > Sinocyclocheilus > Sinocyclocheilus grahami. The sequence goes on along the minus strand of NW_015505287.1, from coordinate 442,610 downwards.
TAAATCTTGGAATGTACACTCCTATGCCCACTTTTTGTTTGATTGGGTCTTTAGACCCATCT
>NW_015505287.1:437870-438677 GCF_001515645.1 Sinocyclocheilus grahami | reverse complement strand
TTTTTTCCCTACTGATTTTACAATATTATAATACCACCTACCTGTGCTGCTATTTTCCCATCTTTGTTGCCATATTCTTATTATTTCCCTATTAATTTACTGATTTTATCTAATTTCTTCCCAGAGGTACCTTAACATCCACCAAGTTTTTCTTTAAAGCTTCTTTTGCTAACTTATCCGCTGTTTCATTTCCTACTATCCCGATATGTGCCGGTACCTAACAAAAGTATACGATTATATCCTCTATTTTCTGTCTGTACAGTAATGTATACATTTCCACTAGCAGGTCTTCTCTATCAGTTTTTGTCGACAATATACTTTTAAGAGCTGATGAAGAATCTGAGCAAATTACAGTCTGAGTCCTATTTGGCTTAATCTGTTCTACCAACTGCAATCCTACTATTATAGCAGTTAATTCTGTAGAATATACGGACAATTTGTCACTTAACCTTAAACTTATTTTCTTCTTAAATCTTGGAATGTACACTCCTATGCCCACTTTTTGTTTGATTGGGTCTTTAGACCCATCTGTATAGATCTGTATAAAAGAATAAAAATGTAAAAACATTGATTTCATAACTATTAGTATATCTTTCTTCTGCTTTTTCCCGGACCTCCAACAATCTAATTTCAACAATGGGTTCAGGAATATTCCATACCGATACCCCATTTAATGGCATGTTGGGACAGATTTCTTCATTCTCCAGATCACAATCCTTGACCCACTGTTCATACTTCCAACCAAAACTTTTCTCTCCATTCTTTTTATATTCCCAACAATCATTTAAAATTGTGCGTGTACGATGA
>NW_015505287.1:423876-437768 GCF_001515645.1 Sinocyclocheilus grahami | reverse complement strand
TTAAAGGGGTCATATGATGCGATTTCAATTTTTCCTTTCTCTTTGAAGTGTTACAAGCTCTTGGTGCATAAAGAAGATCTGTAAAGTTGCAAAGACTAAAGTCTCAAATCCAAAGAGATATTCTTTATAAAAGTTAAGAGTCAGCCACGCCCCCCTAAAACGCCTCGTTTAAACACGTCCCCACATATCTACGTCACTATGTGGGAAGATTTGCATAACGCCGCCCAAATGTTCACGCAAAGAAAGAAGGCGTAACTTTTATTCTCATTGTAGTATTGTTGCCACCGCCGCCATGTCGTGAAGGCGCTGTGCGTTTCGTTGTGAAAGCGAAACTACTTTGTTTGGCCTTCCAAAAGAGGACGATATCTGCTTCGTCATGCCTGGAGCTGATCCGTGCTGGTCGCTGAGGAAATACAACAACTTTGCGCTGTGGATCATCGGATCGACTTTCACCGTGGACGAAGCGGAGTCCAGACCGGGGTAGTCACATGTGGTTGCCTCCTTCGTCGAATCCACCGGCCACGCCGTTCTCAAGCCCACCGGCCTCTGCTCACTCAAGCCAGCCTCCGCTCACTCTAGCCCTCCGGCCGTTCCTCACTCTAGCCCCCAGCCTCTGCTCACTCTAGGCCGCCGCAGCTCAATCTAGGCCACAGTGTGTGACGCTGTGTTTCATAGTGAAAGCGAAACTACTTAGTTTGGCCTTCCAAAATTGGACACGACTAGAAATCAGTGGTGAAGTTGTATTTACAACACTGTTCCAGAACACTTCAACCCAAATATTCAGATGTGTGCAGCACATTGTTATGGAGGACCATTTCCTGATCCTGGAAGAGTAGACTACAATGCCGGCTCTTCTGACTCACAGACTGTAAGTACGTTTTTTATATTTAAAGCGAGTTTTTTGGGCAGTGTAGAGTAGGGCTTGTTGTTTGTCATTTCTCCGATCACAAATGCAGACATGGTTTTATGTCTACGCAACGCATAAAAAGACAGTATAAGTCATCATTATAATCCATAATTATGTCCCCACTGGATGCAATGAATGCCTCGTTTATAATGGGTTTTCATGTTTTTGAATCATCGCTCCGGCCGGACAGGGCATCACAGTATGCTAGGGGCATAACATTTCCGTCACACGCTTGAGGCATTCGGCCAATCATAACGCACTGGATAGCTGGCCAATCAGAGCACACCTTGCTTTTCAGACCGATGAGCTTTGTAAAAATCAACGCGTTTCAGAAAGGCGTGGCACAGAGGAGAAACAATAATGTACAGTATGTGGAAAATAATGTTTTTTTAACCTTAAACCGTATAAACACATTTCATTACACCAAATACACAACATAATGTTCTTTTTAGAAACGTCATATGGCCCCTTTAATTCTGATTTTGCTGCAGCACCATACACTGCACACCCATAGTCTATACTAGACCGTATTAAAGCTTGATATACATGTAACAGTGCACTTTTCCTTGCTCCCCATTCATACTTAGCCATTGAAGTCATGCAATTTATTACTCCTTTGCATTTGTTTAAAATTTTCTTAATATGTCTCTTCCAAGTTAATTTTTCATCATAGATTAATCGAAGATATTTGAACTCTGTCAGTCTTTCTAACAATTGTTCATATAATTTCAGAGTCATTTGTTCCATTTTCTTTTTCTTTGTAAAACCCATATATTGAGTCTTTGATACTGAACACTTCAATCCCCAATCTACTGACCACCTTTCAACTTAATTTATTGATTCTTGTATTCCTTTAACTACATTTCCTAAATTCCTACCTCTTTTCCATACTGCACCATCATCGGCATATAATGCCTTCCCAATGCTTGGTTTAAGTCTTTCAAATATATCATTAATCATTACATTAAATAAAATTGGACTGATTACACTTCCTTGTGGAATCCCGTTCAGGATATCATACGATGCTGACATTTCTCCCAAAACCCCCCCCCCCCCCCTATTTTATTCAACTTAATTAACCGGATGTTGATTTTTTACTTCTTCTGGCGATTTAATGGCTGTTGGCAAATGTCAATTTCGCCATCTGCTGGTCTGAAGCCTAAACAATAATCTGGTTAAAAAAATTAATTAATTAATTAATTAATAACACTTGCGATTGGCTGCCACCTAGTGTTAAGGTTTAATTTATGGTTGAGTTCTAGCCTATGTGTTTTGCTAATCGCAGAAAAAGAATGTTCTTAACAGTTGAGATGAAATGACACCATTTGTTTTCTGATTATACTTAATTTAAAAAAAAATTATACAGCAGTTCTCATATATATATATTTTATAAACAACCATTTGGAATGTTTTAAATATAATATACACAGAGCTAATTCAAAGTAAAGTTTAACCAGCAAACAAACAGTTCTAGATCAATACTGGCCCCGTACCTTGTCCACATTATTGCACAAACTATTGGGAGACAGAACAAAAACATGAGGCCCCCAATACAACTGGTTTACTTAATATGTTTTAACATCTTCCTTGAGAAGTGTATCTGCAAATCGGAACAGTAAGTCATATTTTTCCTAAAATTATGCATTATGCAATCATATATTTAAGTTGATGCTGTAAACACCCAAGACTGAAATCAGATCTCTGTTGTATGTCAGCATTAACTTATTGTAATCAATGTAAAACCTCACTTTAAACAATAAAAGGTGAAAAACGTTACATGCTGTAGAAAAATGGGATCTCACGGTATGATTTGTTTTTTTATTTAACATTTAAAACTATTTTCTTGGGTAAAAGAATAATAATAGATACAGTGTTTGTATCTCCATCTATTAAATGTGGAAATATAACATATAGCTTAACGATTACTACAAGTAGAATAGCACATGTTGTTAATAGTTGAGATGTTATGACAGCCAAAAGTTTGAAATAAACAGAAAATTGTACATTCTCTGCTGAAGTGTTTATTGTGAATAATTATGTGCAATTATGTAGTACTGTTAGTAGTAGTTATGTACCAAAAATATTTGCATATGATGAGAATTTTTCTTAGAAAAAAAATAGATAAATAAATAGATAAATAAAATTGCAAAATGTAAACTAGAAATAAGAACTGATGTTTTTTTAGATGTAGATTATACTACAGTAAATGATTGCAGCTGTTTCTCTCTTCACACACAGTGACCAGGTTTTGTCCATCACCGTATTCACACAGGAACATGTGGACACAGTGCAAAACTTAACAAGTCACAATGAGGTAAGAGGTTATTTGTTGACATTTATTGACTGGCATTCTGTCAGAGCATGATTGTGAATATCAAATTTGCTAAGAGATGTAATACTCTAGGTTCTGAGTACAAATAGCCTTCACAATATTTGCTGTTCATTGATTTGATTTATTGAACTGACCCTCAGGCTGGTCCTGTGAGTTTTTCGGCTAGCATGTAATATCATGTTCTGTTCTTTTTCAGACAGAATTGTGGCAGCCTGCTTCACCCATTTACATTACAACAAACTCTGAAGTTCACCTTTACATTCAGTCAACAAGTGTGGAGTTTGTCACTGAACTCCTACGCAAACATGGCATTACTTATAGGCAAGTAAAGCTGGTTAATTTGGTGGAATGAAGACTGTAGGAACTTTTAACAATCTTGTTGTGTTGGGGTCAATTTGACCCACAATTGATTTCATTGACCAATTGCTTGAAAATTTGATATACTATTTATTTATTTTTTATATTTTGTGACTTTTTTTCATTAAGGGTTATGAATGTAGAGTTTTGACACATATATGTGTTTTGTTACAGCTTTTGTGTTGGGGTTACTTTAACACCACCCACCCCCTTTGACCCCCATTTTTTCTATGCAGTTTGCCAAAATACAGCACTGAAGGATTTAATTCAGTTCCAGTGGTATTGGTATTTAACGTTAGCTACTATTCATTCTTACTTGCACTTATTTGTACCTCAGTCACTAAATAGTCATAACTAAGTAACTAACTAACTAATTTTGGACATAAAAATATGTGGATCAAATTGTAACAATAAATAACACGATAAAAATAGATGGGATTTATTATATAACTCACATATTACATTAGTCTTTGACAAGCTACAATAGAGTTTTTTTGTTGTTTTTTTTTGTTTACATGAATCTTTAGTTTTTTTAGTGTAAATATTTGAAGATTTGGTGATCTTTTGCATGAAAACTAATTGGAGGGGGGCGGAGGTCAATTTGATTCCAACATAAAAGTAGCACCCGGATGTCAACACAACAGGAGGGTTAAGATAACTTTTTTAGAACAAGTGTTATGATTATTTAAATGTCTATTCACATTTATATTTACTACTTTTATTACCTAAAAGATGCATATGTTGACAAGCAACTCCTTGATTCATAAGACTCAATTTGTGCTTTTGATATTTTTGCAGAATGCTTTTGGAAAACACACCAGCACTAATTGAGATGCAGACCAAAAATGATTCATCGGATCCCCGGAGTGGAGGCGTGTTTTATGAGAGATATCATTCTTTAGAAGATGTAAGCTGACAAAAATGAGAAAATTCACCTCAACTTTTCCATTCGTTTAACTGAAAATTGTTCTTTTTAAAATCATACACAATTTGACCAAACTTTTGTCTCAGATCTATTACTGGATAAACAAGACCAAGCAAGACCATTCAGACATGGTGAAAGTTATTCTTATTGGGTCATCTTCTGAAAAACGACCACTCTATGTTCTGAAGGTACTCTCATTGTATTTAAGGTGGATTTAGATATCTGAGCGTTGCTTGAATGTCTGTTTTTAGTACACATTACAGACACATTCACAGTTAAAATGTCTGTTTGTCTGTCATCATGCTGCAGCTTTCCGGCAGGAGGGATGAGGTGAAGAGGGCCATGTGGATAGACTGTGGTATTCATGCGCGGGAGTGGATCGCTCCGGCCTTTTGCATGTGGTTTGTCAATTACGTAAGTATAAAGTGTTTAATCTACTTTTAGCATTATCGTAAGCTGTCATACGGTGTGCTTTAAACCACACTTTCTTCATACTCAACTTCTTCTCCAACTTCTTTGTACTTAACCCATTTCACTTTGCAAATCTCTATTTTTCATTTGCACCTGTGTTGAAGTGTCCTACATCTGTTTGAGCTTGCATGTTTAAACTGTATATTAACTGTATCTTAGATGCAGATTTCAAGATCTTGGTTAGTGCACTAGAGTGGCCGCATAGTTTTGGCCTTGTTAGAAATTTAATTCAGTTTGGATTTGTTTTGTTTTGTTTTGTTGTTTTTTTCTTCAGGCACTAGCATTTTACAACCAGAACACGGAAATCACAGAGATTTTGAACAATATGGACGTTTACATCTTGACAGTCATGAACCCAGATGGATACAAGTACACATGGACAACAGTAATATGATAAAACTATTATTATTATTATTATTGAAGTGTTGGAATTGTAGTAGTACATGTAGTTGTGCATTTCAAATTTCCCTGAAATGTAAAAAAAACCAAAAAAAAAAAACAGACTTTAGCTTGATCCAAATTTAGCACAGTACTTATTCTAAAAATAATTCTAAAAGAGTCTTCATGGCTTTTATTTATTATTTACCCAAACAGGATCGTATGTGGAGGAAAAACCGCTCAAGTAACAAAGACAGCGACTGTTTTGGAGCCGATCTGAACAGAAATTTTGATGCAAACTGGTGCAGTAGGTGCCAAATACTGGACCTTCATTTAAAAAAAAAAAGAAAGAATGAAAAAAAGCTGTGTCCTAATTTGTTTATGTAATTTTTGTGAAGAAAAAGTGCATACTTTTGCGTGTTTAGCACAATAGTATAGGCACGCTTTGGGGACTTCACGAATTGGAATACGACGCAGCAATACAGTTATCATTTTACTTTAGAGGACATTTTAGTTTAGAACTGATATTTCTCCTGGTTTAATTCATCCACTGTGTTCTACAGCAAAGGGAGCCTCCGATAATCCATGTGATCCTACATATTGCGGTCAGTTCCCGGAGTCTGAACCAGAGACCCAGGCTGTGGCACGGTTCCTGCGCTCTCATAAGGATACAGTCAAGCTGTACCTCTCCATTCACTCCTACTCTCAGATGCTCCTGTTTCCTTACTCCTGTTCCTATGATGAGATTCCAAACCACAATGAGCTAGTGCGTGAAGTTAATGCAGGAGCATTTGTTGCAGACCATACTAGTAAATAATCAAAGTAAAAATAAAATTGATAAGCATATTTGTGTTTCTTTCTGACAGTTTGAAATTGTTAAGGAGGCCTCAACAAAGATACGCAGATATTACAGGACTAACTATAAATATGGTCCTGGTGCAAAAACCATTTGTAAGCTTTCTGTCTGTTTTTAGAATACAACAATCTGTATTTGACCGTTTCCCTGTTTCTATGTTGTATAAATATTCTGTGTTTTTCTTTTACTAGATTTAGCCCCAGGAGGTTCTGATGACTGGGCGTATAATTTTGGGATAAAGTATTCCTTCACCTTTGAGCTTCAGGATCGTGGTCGATATGGGTTTCTTCTTCCTCCTAGCTTTATCCCTCAGGCCTGTAATGAGGCTCTGCTGGCAACAAAGATCATAGCCTTACATGTGATCAAGAAACTCAATGAAGAGCTTCCATAAACAACCTGAGCACACTATAACTTTTACTCTTGACTAAACAAAATGTGTACTTAAAAACTTAAACAGCAACAGTTAGTCAATAGTCAAAAATGCCATGTATGTAACAAATAATAATAATAATAATAAACAAAACAAAAAATTTGAGAGTCAGGTTATTGTTTTGTGTGCGTATAGGTGTATCCAAATGTATCGAGTAGTTTAATACACAGCTATTTGTACCAGAGTAAAACACATCTTGATATAAATTTTTCGAGTTAATACTTTTAGTTTCCTTTGCACATAAGAGTTCTGAAACATTATCTATATAAAAACATACAACATAGAAAACATACATACACTATGAAATGATGTACGGTTTGTGATACAGTTTACTGCTTCATCTTTCAATAAAAGTTTATTTGCAAACTCTCCATTACACTGTGGGTTGCCAACGTATTCAATGTCTGCAGTTACGTATGTGTATTAAAGGTGTATAAAAGGTTTTCAGACATATACACATTTGTTTTGCTTAACCTATTTATGTGCAATTTAATTCTGTGTCATATCACACAAATATTACACCAAATCGTACCAGAATCGTGACTGCAGTGATGTAGTAACTTAAATATCATCAATCTCTGTGCAAGATTTTTTATTTTGATAATATTTCATATAATATTTCATTTAGAGTTTGAACTGGAAATGTATAAACAGCTCTTTAAAAGATGAAACAAATAGTAAAGATGAAACAAATCGTCCAATCTTTGTCTTTTATTCTGCAAAAGAACAGAGTTAGATACATTGCCAATATTACATATGCAGTACTGGAAAATTTACTAAATTGTACAAGTTGTGTAGTTGAACATAGCCTTAATTTACCTTAAATGATCAGCTTCATTTAAAAGATGATTCCTTAGTCTGGATATATAAACTGATGTCCAGCACTATACCTCAAAAAAGGGTGGCCTCCCAAATTAACTTAAAAAATGATGTTATTGAGAAGTGGTAACCAGCTATTATATCTCTTAACCATTGTTATCTTAATCGATTTTATCATTGTAATTTTATCATAGGTTGATTAAGTGATAAATAATGTTTTTGGCTTTAATAAAATAATTTAGATGTTACCACACGAAGCACGGTTTCAGATCAACATTTTTAGCGTAAAGTAATTTCTGTAAAGCCAATATTTATTTCTTAAGTCACAAACAATAGTCTATCTAAAACTAGTCAGTAATGTTATTTATCATTGATGACTAACACAGAGACAATTCCATTTTATATAGCCTACATGCAGTTTAGGAGGATGAGCTCAACCATTTTATTTTGTTAAAAGAATCAAATTGTTTCATTTTTTCCCCCATCATTAATCCTTTAATGCCTGATATGAAAATAACAGTCGGAAAAAAAATACTATTATTATTATGAACGGAAGAGTTAACTGAATCTTTAGACAAACAAGATATTCTGGTAACACTTTACAATAAGGTTCATTAGTGAAACATTAGTTAATATATTAACTAACACGAACTAACCATGAGCAATACATTTGTTACTGTATTTACTAATCTACGCTAATGCTAGTTAATAAAAATACAGATGTTCATGTTAGTTCACAGTGTATTAACTAATGCTGACAAGATTTTAATAATGTATTAGTAAATGTTGAAATTAACATTAACAAAGATTAATAAACGCTGTATAAGTGCAGTTCATTATTAGTTCATGTTAACTAATGTAGTTAACTAATGAACCTTATTGTAAAGTGTTACCGATATTCTAAACAAGCTGAAGACCAGACCTCCAGTTTCCCATAATCCTCCTCTCCTCAGTGGTAGTGTGTGGAGTTTGCGCTGTCTCGCAAGCATCATGACGGCGGCTAAGAGGAAGACCGCTTTGCAAGAGTTTTGCATGTGATTAGGAGGTTATCCCCAATAGTCTGTGAAACTGGACTTGACGCATCATTCATATTCGGGTAAAGCGCTTGTTTGTATTTGTTCACGGCTTCTTCAGCAGCAGTTTCAGCGGGGTCTTTGTGGAGGCTTGTGTTATCAGTGTAGGCCGCGCGGCACTCATACGACTCGCGGCTCTCTACAAATAAATGACAGCTTAAAACACACAAATTATTAGTATTCTCCTTTATTGGTGAAATCTCGTATGCCGTACTAGTAGCTATAACTGTGGTACTGTTAATGCGCGTTATAGAGAGTGGCTGGTATAATCGCGTTTGTACAAATGTGAATAATGTAACGTTAGTGCTTGTGCTAATGTTTACAATGTTCGGGGTCCCGCGGCCATGAGAAACCAGGAAATATCAGGGAATTCGTATTTTTTTGTTTGTTTGGAAAAGTCACGGAAATGTAGTACAATTTAAAACATGGGAACTTGTGTGGTGGTAGTAAATAGCTCTGCATGGAGGATCAGAAAGCATAATCATCCATTGGGCTGCATATAAATCTCAGGCTGTTTTGATACTTTTGTGCACAAATAAGTAGAATATCATTGTGTGTGTGTGTGTGTGTGTGTGTGTGTGTGTTTTATTGTAGTTATTGTATATGAATCTTCCTCAGAAATCTCTTTATAGCCTACTATTTAAAAAAAAATGCATATGCAGTAGTCAATGAATGACTGGAAAAGTAATAGAGTGGCTGGTATAATCGCGTTTGTACAAATGTGAATAATGTAACGTTAGTGCTTGTGCTAATGTTTACAATGTTCGGGGTCCCGCGGCCATGAGAAACCAGGAAATATCAGGGAATTCGTATTTTTTTGTTTGTTTGGAAAAGTCACGGAAATGTAGTACAATTTAAAACATGGGAACTTGTGTGGTGGTAGTAAATAGCTCTGCATGGAGGATCAGAAAGCATAATCATCCATTGGGCTGCATATAAATCTCAGGCTGTTTTGATACTTTTGTGCACAAATAAGTAGAATATCATTGTGTGTGTGTGTGTGTGTGTGTTTTATTGTAGTTATTGTATATGAATCTTCCTCAGAAATCTCTTTATAGCCTACTATTTAAAAAAAAATGCATATGCAGTAGTCAATGAATGACTGGAAAAGTAACGGACATTCATTGGTCAGGTGAAAAGTGTGGAAACCTACTCATTGAAGAACATTAAATACATAATCTGTATTTTATGCTGTAGGCTGAGGTCGTGACCAAGTCCAAGATCATATTGTCTGATATAAATGTTATATACCTTAAAAATGCAATGCATCTGCCAAATGCAAAAATGTAAATGTCTTGGTTGGAGTCCAAGACCATATTTTCTTGTTATTGTCATGAAATTGGTCTTCTTGACTCAAACTCAATGCTGTTTTGGTCTCGGTCTTGACTTTGACTCAAATGAGTACAACACTGCATTCAGCTTCATAATGCGGGTGCCTTGCTGTTTTTCTAACGCAGCCCTGCAGAATGTCCAAAATCAGGCGGAAGGTTACAGTGGAGAATTCGAAGACCATATCGGACAGCAGCAGTAGCACGACCACAACCACCCCCTCCCGCAGGCCCAGCGTGTTTGAGAGACTCGGGCCCAGCACGGCCAGTAATGCAGCAGAGGTAGGGATACTGGTCACCCACTGTTGTGCTTTAAAAACCTAGTGTGCTGCCTAACTAGACAGTATTACCTGTGTCTAGGTAGCTCACTTTGTTTTTGATCAAGTGCTTCTGTAAAGTGTATGAGTGAAAAAGAATGAGCCCCATTTGCCTTCCCTGCAGACTCATTGTAGAAACTGGTTAAAGACTGGGAACTGCAGTTACGGTAACACGTGTCGATACACACATGGAACCCCATCACGAGGAAAAGGCTTCTCTGGAACATTCAACAGGTGCGAATCTATTGAAGAGATGCTCTTTTATAAGTGTACATGCTCCAATACCTGGCTAAATGTTTGACTTTTGACATGTGTGTTTGCTGTGCAGGTCAGCCGAGAGGCCCACTGGGGATCTCCGGGAGAGGATGAAGAATAAGAGACAGGATGTAGATGGTGACACACAGAAAAGAGATACAGACGAGCCCACATCACCCACAACCAGAGTACGACGCTTTAACAGCTTGGAGTTAAAATTTCATTAGTTTTGCATTTTGTTGATAAAATTTGGAAGTTCTTTGACGTTGAAAAAATTTGTTTTTCTCATTAGCAGCGCGATTCATCCCGAGCCAGACGCAGAGAGAAAGAGGATATTAAAATCACAAAGGAACGGACTCCAGCTAGTGAGGAGGAGACCGCAGATTGGGAAGCCAGTCGTGAAGGTAAAAGATTCTCCAAAGTACCCATAAAATTGATGCATGTGATTAGAAATCATTTAAAGTGCCCCATTATGCCATTTTTACGGTTCCTAATATTGTTTTGGGAGTCTCCTACAATAGGATTACATGCATGCAAGGTCAAAAAACGCTTTAGTTTTCTCAAAATATGCATTTAATATCACCTGATTTTCCAGCGATTCTCAAACGATTCGTTCGAAGCAGTTCAAAGATAAAGTCCAAATAAACAGGGTACTGAGCCATCTTTCAACAGCAATCGTTTTGTGAATCCTGCGTTGAACTCCCCAAGATTAGAGGAGCAGTCGTCAGTAGAATGACGTGTTTGTGGGCGGGGCCAATTTTTTTCGCGGCCCGTCAACGTAGAACATAGGCGCGTATTATGCAGATGAGTATTATGCACATTTGCATAACGCGCACCTATGTTCTACGTTGGCCGGCCGACAAACACGTCATTCTACTGACGACACTGTGGGATTCGAATTACTAAAGACTCGTTTCAGCTGTTCAGAGTCGATTCTTTATTTTGGGAGACAATAATTTTATTTATTGTGCACTTTCAGCTTTACAACTTTGCAGATCGTTTACATTCACATACAGCTACATTACACACTGCATGAAAGGCAATATTTGAAATGGCATAATAGGGACACTTTAAAGGAACAGTTCACCCAAAAGTTTTAATTCTGTCATTAATAACTCGCCCTAATGTTGTTCCAAATCCAGAATGTTATTATTTAATGTTAAGCACAAATGAAATCTTTCTTTTTAATGAAACCTGTGAGATTTCTATCCCTCCATTGAAAGTTCATTCCACCAAAACTTTGATGCTTTAAAAAGTGAATCCTATTGTAATCCAAGTTTTTATATATATAAAAAAATAATAATTTAGGCTTTTATTCAGATATAAACACTGATCAACTCGCATACATAGAGCACATCAAATATGGTCAACGGTATCTTAACCGTACTTTGTTGATGCACAAGAATTAACTGTGCTCATTCTTGTGCTTAAAATAAAAGTCAAAATTAAAGATATCTTAATTTGCATTTTGAAGATGAATGAAAGTTATACATTTGGAACTACATGCAGGTGAGTAAATGATGACGGAATTGTTATTTTTGGGTGAACTATTCTTTTTAATTTGTGTTTAAAAGCAAACAAGGATGATTGATGTTTGGGTTTTGATTGAATGCATATCAGTCTTTTCCTCTCTCTTTCTTATGTTGTCTCCCTGTCAGTTTTAGTCCTGCAGTTTTATTTTTGTCATTGATTTTACTAGATTCTGATAACGGGGACTACGATTACGAGTTATCTCTTGAGATGAAGAGACAGAAGATTCAGCGTGAGCTCATGAAGCTGGAACAGGAAAACATGGACAAACGAGAGGAGATCGTCATCAAGAAAGAGGTATATTGCATAAAATTATAATAGGTTTTGCTGCATAAACTCCAAATATTGAACGAAAGTGAATGTTGGTTAACCTGAATTTATTAACTCGTATAGTAATGGCATGCATGTTCTCAACAGGACCCAGTCCCTAAGACCAGGACCAGTAATACTTCAAAGGACCGGGTAGGTTATTTTAACAAGGACATACTAAAGTGAACATTAATTGAGACTTTATGTATTATGTAGGCTTTTAATGCAAACAGTTATCTCTGGGGTTTTATTTTGGTGTGGTCTTGATCTGTTTTAGGCTTCCCCTGAGCACAGCAGTTCTAAGGGGTCACCCTCGTCCCGTAAATCCAGCTCACCCAAACATAGAGCAGGGAAGGGTGGCAACTCCAGCAAGAAAGAGAAGAAGTCCTCTACTTCCTCAGTCATTTCCTCTCCAGTTTCTGATCAGACCAGGGCAGAGGAAACAGACAGCAGGTTGGAAAATGAAAAATCAGCATGTAGTTTAAACAGATGTTTATCAATTGAAATACTTGACTGATCTTTAATTTTTCGACCAGGTCATCTAAGAGTGGCCATGGCAAAAGAAAAGGGCCACGAACGCCCAGTCCTCCTCCACCTGTCCCTGTGGAGATCCCAGTGACTGTCAAGAAGCACAAAAATAAACACAAGAACAAGGAGAAATGTGAGGACAAACCTAAAGAAGGCAAAGAACGAGGACGAGATACGGAGAAACACAAAGAGAAAAAGGAAAAACGCAGGTATAGTCAACTTTAAAAAAAATCCATAAAACATAAAGTATCATAAACTAGTGAAATTTGGTACAAATTGTGTACTTTTGCCTAAATGTGACTATACCAGACTTTCTGGTCTGATTGGTACCCGTTAAGAGACGGCTACTTTGAAATGTTCCCCTGCATGTTTATGTTTGTGCTGAAGTGTCAGAGGTTTCTTTTGTGTTGAGAATTTTGGCCAATCTGAGATTGAGAGGGAGTGTGTTCCACTACTTTTTGCTCTGGTACTGAAATTTAGTACAGAGACTACTGGTGCCAACTACTGAGATTTTGGAATCACGAGAAGACTAATGGATTATTGTCATAATGTATTGTATTTGCTAATATTGGTGGTGCTGGCCCAGATACATTTGATCATCCCTGTTTTATCAGTGTATGTGAAAACGAATAACAAAACAACATCATAATCTTTTAACCTTTCTTTTAATGCAGGGACCGGTCTGATAGTTCCCATAAAGCCAAACGCTCAATAACATCAGAGGAACGTTCTGGAAGTCTTTCCCCACCCTCAAGGGAAGCGTCACCTCCAGCCAGAAGGAGGTCATCCTCCCCTAAACCCACTTCCCAAAAACAGTCCTCGCAGCAGAGGTGAGAAGAACTGTGCTGAAATGATTATATGTTAATCCAGTATCTCACAGATTAGGGCAAAGTCACTTTTGACATATCTTTGAGATATCCATGAGTTTTGAAAGAATTTGATATGAGTTGGGCCAAGTCACCAAATCATTAGTCAAATAATTTTTTTTAATAAATTATTCAATTCTAAAACTTAGAGTGTGTGTGTATGTGTGTATATGTATATATATATATATATATATATATATATATATATATA
>NW_015505287.1:422773-423848 GCF_001515645.1 Sinocyclocheilus grahami | reverse complement strand
TGTGTGTGTGTATATATATATATATATATATATATATATATATATATATATATATATATATACATACACACACACAGTAGTCAACATTTGAAATGGATCACAAAAGTTAATCAAAATAGTCCTAAGACAAGAATGGTTATTGTTTTGGTTTTAGGCCAACTTTGATGAAATGATTTGATCCACTTCAAATGTTGACTACTGTATATACTATATATATATATGTATATGCAGAGGCGGACAGTAACTAAGTACATTCACTTGAGTATTGTACTTAAGTACACTTTTTGAGTATCTGTACTTTACTTGAGTATAAATTTTTCTGGGAACTTATGACTTTAACTTCACTACTTTTGAAAGACAAATATTGTACTTTTCACTCCACTACATTTCTATGAAGGTCCTCGAAGTAGAAAGTCGTTACTATGTAGCAGCTTTGAAAGTCAGTGGGTGATTTTTTTTCTTCTCTAAAACGTGACTTTCTTTTTTTTCAGACAGTTTATCAGTAATCACTCTTGTAGGGCTACATGAAGTGATTTGCCAGCATTTTTTGAACACTGACCAGTTGCATATGTGATATTTATTTACAACAATGTAATAAGTTAATATTGTGGTATATATTAGACACAATATTGTCTGATTTTGCTAAATTGTGTAAGTGAAAATATTACCTATAAAGCCACAGAAGAACTGTTGTGCGTCTCCTAATAAAACACAAAAGGTGTTTGACTTGAAGCAGCACTGCACAGACTGTTCTGTGTGTGACATCAAAGTACAGCGAGAGTGATTTGACAGCATTTTTAAAATTTTTGTTTTGATGTTAAATAAGTCTTGCTGTTAAAGCAGTGTTGCTGTTGTAAAGTTGTACAGCTACAGCTCTGTTGCTGGGTTTTAAAGCAGGTTTGATTTTTTTTTCTTCCTTATCACTCTGTATTTCACTGTCCACTCTGTTCAAATGTGGATGAATGGCTACACATAGATGTGTGCACACACTGTCAGAACTGTGTGAGATCACTACCATACTGCTTTTGTGGGGGTGGGTAGGGGTGTTAATTTTTTTCCCCCATAGGTTTTTAAC
>NW_015505287.1:390702-422141 GCF_001515645.1 Sinocyclocheilus grahami | reverse complement strand
GACAGCATTTTTAAAATTTTTGTTTTGATGTTAAATAAGTCTTGCTGTTAAAGCAGTGTTGCTGTTGTAAAGCTATACAGCTACAGTTGTGTTGCTGGGTTTGATTCTTATCACTCTGTATTTCACTGTCCACTCTGTTCAAATGTGGATGAATGGCTACACATAGATGTGTGCACACACTGTCAGAACTGTGTGAGATCACTACCATACTGCTTTTGTGGGGGTGGGTAGGGGTGTTAATTTTTTTCCCCCATAGGTTTTTAACATTCTAAAAGCTCTTTATTCCAAAGATACTACAAGCTAGTCAGTGTATTCAGTAGGTGTAATGTATTATAAGTTGCTTCAGAAGTATTGCAAGTATTACGTACAACAATAAAAAAATGTGCATTGACATAAAAAAGGAAATTTACATTTGGTACTTAAGTACTTTTAAAAGCAAGTACTTCTGTACTTTTACTTAAGTAAAAATTTGTCTTTACAACTTTTACTTGTAATGGAGTAATATTTGACCAGCAGTATCTGTACTTTCACTCAAGTAATGGAGTTGAGTACTTTGTCGCGCCTCTGTGTATATGTATATGTATATGTAATATTTTATAAATAACTCATTTAACACATCCTGCTTGACAACCCTTTTTTTTCAGAAAATGCTTTAACAACTATTTATTTGTTCTTTTACATTTGTGACAAAAAATTATTCTTTTGAACATTCTATTCATCAAATATTAGAATGATTTCTGAAAAATCATGTGACCTGACAGATATCAGTCAAATGCTTATCCTGACATTTAACTTGCATCAGTAGTTTGCTTCAGAGATATTGTGAGGGGAACTATCAGTTCCATCTTCATCTAACGTGTTTTCCGTTCTCAGGTCTAGAACTCCACCCCGTCACCGCCGCAGCCCCTCCCCTCCCTCCCGACAGCACCACTCCCCATCTTCACGCTCTGGCTCCTCGGCCCAGAGACACTCCCCATCTCCTCGCCACAGACGGGGTTCTATCTCTCCTCTTTACCGAGACCTTCCTCCTCCATCTTCATCCTCACCACCTCCCACTCAAAGCTCACGCCGCTCCCGCTCTCCGCTCACCCCGCAGAGAGACCCTTCACCGTCACCCGCTCCTCGCAGGTCCAGCCCCAGTGCTTGTCACCGCTCCCAGGGCAGAGAAAGGGAGAGGGGGAGATCAGAGCGGGACAGGAGTCCCGCATTGCAAGAGAGACGGCATGAGCGCAGAGACGGTGAGAGACACACATCACAGAGTAATTACTGAGAAGGGCTATAACCATGTCTTGAACATTGTGAGGGGGACCAATTTTTTTTCTTTAAAGCTGAAGTCCTTAACTTTTTTTGGTTAAAAATGATCCGAAATCAATATTTGAGCAAGTACATAACCAGCCAGTGTTCGAAACTATCGCCTTACTTTAGCCCGATTCACAACGGTTATCTTATCATAATGTTTTCTAATTTGAGTGGTACGGGTAGGTTTTTGCGGGAAATTCGAGCATGCTGCTGCGTTATTACATCACTTCTGTAAACATAAAGAAGTTGTCTCGGCTACTAGGCTATCGCATGTGAGGATCCTGCAGGTGGAGGATCATTTATAGCCTTTTATCACAGCAGCCAGAATAATTAAATTTATCATGTTGATGGCGGATTGTAATCCAGAAAGGATTATGTGTTCATGAAACACATGTAAATGAAATTAAATTTATATTCCAGTTATAAATGTGCTTCTGATTACAGATAGCCTGGGATTACACAAGATTTGTATTTTAAAGAAATCCAGTTTGAAGGAAGGATATTTTGCTTTTTGGGTTAAAATAATTTCTTAATATGAAATTCGAAGAGTATGACAATTAGATTAGACTGTGCAGAAATTGAAATCTACACGCTAATACACACTATACTCATAGTCACCAATGCTGATGTTGTTAACATGAATCATTTGAGAATAAAGGATAACAATAATAATAATTTGAACGGTTTGATGTGATATGAGCTAACCGATCTTTAGATTTAATCACCATTGGTAGCAAGATTTATGGTAATGCTTTTTTCCTCAGTTGGTCAGAACAAACGTGGCAGACTTGTTACTTACTTGTTCAGATGGCAATATACAGTGAAAATTCTTATTTGGGTCATATTCCAAGACGTAGGCTATAATCTGTAATTGCGAAGTACAGTAAATATCCACACCGGTGCGGTGACTGACTGCCACACATACTCTTCAGAACATTAGATTCATCCGCGCAGGAGCCGTCCCGACTCACAGCCCACGCAAGCTAGATAAATTCCACACACAGCTGCAATTCCAGGTTTTCAAACAGAGATGGCGACAAAGAGGCAAAATTTACGGACTGCAGCTTTAAATAAAGAACTTAAATGGATTTAAGGGAATGAAGACAAAAGAAAAACAGTAAGAAGTTTAACATTTCTGTTGTAAAATAGTTGTTAGATATTTTGATATTTAGTTACTTCATTAATAATTTAAAAACTGAAGTGTTGTGCTGGAATTTGTGTTCGAAATCAATGATCAGTAAAGCCCAACTTCTTTGATTTGATTGGCCATCTTAAACTGGGGTCAACAATTTGGTCATTTCTAAATATCGAGAGGGACATGTCCCACTCGGTGTCTGTTTTAAACCAATTTTTGAGTCCATTAAAACACCCAGTTAGAGACTTGTTCAGACCCACAACTGAGTCTTCACTGACCCACACATGACACATTTATGTAGTCTTAATTATGTGATGTACAATTTAGGTTCATGACATGCATTATTCTGTTTGACTGGTTGTTCATATGACAATGTAAGTACAAATACTGTTCATGTAATTCTGTCTGAACTGGTGTGATTGTCCCCCCCCCCCCTGACATGTTTTGTTATCAATGTTGAAAACCGTTGTGCTGTTTTATATTTTGTGGAAACAATCATACATTTTTCTGGATTCTTTGATTCAATTTAATGCATCGTTGCTTAATTAAATTATTAATTTCTTTCCAAAAAAAACAACTGGCTCCACACTTTTGAACACTAGTCCACATACACATAGTTTTGTTGTAATGACTCAGTAGTGGTGTTATTAAAAACAAACTCTCTTTAAGACAAGTCATGTCACTCGGCGGCCATCTTTGAAATGCCTCTCGGGCATGCAAGTGAAGCTCCTATCTCTTTGTATGGGGAAACATCAAATTCTCCAAAACTGTTCACTAAGCTTACGATTAAATTTCATATTTGAAATCACCAAAGAAATCTGACAACAACTGTGTCATAAATGTTGTTTCTTTTGCTCAAATAGCGTTATAAAAAGCTTATTTTTCAGGCTAGATCAGCCAGTGCGCATGCGCAGTCCTAAGCGCACGTCTCAGAATGATGACTGTTTCTATAGCAACTGGGACTTCTAACGGCAGCTGCAGTGATGCGCTGCCTTTACTGATTAGCGATTGGCTCTTTCATTCGGGGCTTCCTGCGATTGAGGGGCCATATTGACCGTTGCATTTTTCCCCATTCAAAACTATACGAGTGACATGTCTTGGGGTATTCTAGTCTTTGTTAAAAAGTAGTAATTTACATGTTGGAATTAGGGATGGACCGATGTATCGGCCGCCGATATTTATCGGCAGATTTTTCATCAATTTACAACCATCGGCATATCGGCTATATAAGGTTTAATAATTAACTGCAATGGTTTATTAATTAACTGCGTGAAGGCACTGAGCTGTTGCATAATCCTAGCGCTGCTGTCTGCACTTTAATGCTAATCAAATAACAAAAGATCGCACACTATACTTGACTAAATAACTTTTGTAAATATCATAAGTGTAGCGGACCTCATCTGAATGATAACCAAAACTTTACTGATGTTTTATTAAGTTTATTGCGTCCTTTTTCACTCCAAAAGAAATCACCATAAGTGCTAAACAAAACACAGCACGAGAAGTGCACATTAAAATCTCTCTCTCAGTTGCATTATCATCGACATACAGCGAATTACACAAAGCACTTATTACAGCTAACAGTAAACAAATATATACAGATCTCATGCCTTTTCGGGGGGTGCTTAATAAACGGACAAACTTTAAATCCGAAGAACTGCATGCTTTCATTACCCGTATAGCTGCTCCTTAGACTAGAAAACCCATCAAAATAAGAGTCCCGCCTTGGTAAAGGAGATCTCATACATATTTGAACTTTAAAAAAAAATATTAAAATGTATACAAAAACAAATTAGAAGATTAATCATAATAAAGTCTGTTACAATAAAGAAGGATTAATATGTATTTAATTTATATAGTGAAGTGTTCTTTTACATTTGTTTACTTTATTTCTGTACCTGAAAACTGTTAAACCTACCTAAAAAGCACTGTTTATTTAATATGTATCTTTGTTCTGTTGTATTTATGTAGGCCTGCTGAATGTTAAATAGATCCAATCCATGTTCATTAGAAATTATTTGATGATGCAGCAATATTTATAGTATAATTTAATGCAGGTGTTTTTGAACTTTGCTGATTTAAAACATGATCAAAATACTATCTATTTTGATGCCAAAATTTCAAATAAGAGAGAAAGTGACAAATATCGGTATCGGAATCGGCCAATAAGTGTTTGTTAAAATCGGTATCGGCCCCAAAAAATCTTATCGGTGCATCCCTAGTTGGAACCATAACACAGCTTAACAGCTAAACTTCACATTCATTTTTTAATTGTCATGTAGCCCTGTATGGGTGTTGTGTTTGGTTTCCACCATACTTTTAGCCATGTGCAGGCTGCAGCTATTGAATAATTTAGTCACTGACAGACTTTTAAATCTCCTGCTCACTTAATTTCCTCTCTGCCTTAGAGAGCCGCGGAAAGCGTGAGAAAGACAGCAGCCGTGACGAGCGAGACTATGAGATCGAGCAGAGCTCTTCTCGAGATGACCGTGATGCCAGGGATGGCCGAGACCGGCGCGGTGAACGGGATAGAAGAGATGTCCGGGAAGAGCGCCAGCACCGCGGGGAGGTCAAAGACACTCGGGATACCCGTGCAGGAGAAACTCGAGACCGCTCAGGACGAGAATCCCTGGAGCACAGAGAGAGAGACCGGGAGAGAGAAAGAGAGAGAGAACGAAACGAAACCCATAGAAAGGAGGAAATGACAGCCCAGGAGGAAAGGAATTATGGAAGAGGACATGGAAGGGAGGAATTGAGAAATGACAGTAGAGTGGACAACAGGAACGAATCTCGAGCTGAAAGAACAGGCAGAGGAAGGGGCCGTGGGGATGCCATAGACAAAGGTGAGAAGATAACGATGAGCCATATTCTTCGTCAGCTACATCTACAAAAGGCTATCACAATATTATCAAAATTTCACTACTCATGGTCAAAGAAATTCACAGTAACAAATAGTAATGTGATTATCAATGGAAAATTGAGAACTTTTAGTTTGTGTTTTAGTTTTTTTGGCCAATGAAGGTCACTACAAATGCAGTGTAGGGAATTAGTGGCCATAACTGTACAAAAACATATAGAAATAACTTCTGATCAGCACTAGGGCGGTGCGATTTGGGGGAAAATATCAAATTGCGTTTTTTTTTGACGGATATTGTGATTGCGATTTGATTTGCGATTTTAAATTAGCAAAGTCAAGCTTCAGCTCAATATTGCCAATAATGTGCAGCACAGTATGGGTATCATTACCCTGCTGAAGAATAGAAAGCTATCACAGAAATTCTTATAGTTTCCATTAAACCATTACAAAATTTTTGTTTTGGGCATTATTCCAATAGGAATTACTGTTGTTCTATTGGTTGCCATCTGCCAGATTACATCCCACCAATAGAATCCATCAAATAGACACCATTATAGTTTACATTAAAACCAAACGAATTCCCATTATAACCCTGAAATCCATTAAATTTGTTATTGTGTTTTGGGAGGGGTTCTATTGTTTTTTTGTTTTTTTTTCAGCAGGCAAGATTATAATGGTATAACTACTTTTACAGACTTAACTTAATTACTGAATTTCACAGAAAATATTTGTTTATTTTTTAATAGATAAAGAACTGTATTTCTTAAGTCAATTATTAAAGCATTACATTGATTTATTCATTTTAAGAACAAGTGGAAAATGTGCTGAATGTTTAATTTCATCCAAGTGAAATTAGCAAGCAGTTAGACTGAACATTTTACATTTACATTCATTTTTAACGCAGAGCCAGGCGAGTCGACACAGGTTGCGCGTGTGCGTCAAGCCTCATCCATATTGCCAGATGCGCTTGCATATGCTCTGGAACAGAGTAATATCGCGTTCACATCGCAGGCTTTGCGATTAAATCGCAACGTCTCAAATCGCGATCTCGATTAATCGCACAGCCCTAATCAGCACTATCTGTTGCTGATTTACTTTTGCTGTTTAAAAATTCAGAACATCAAACATACCACTTTAAAGCATAAAAAGCTAGAGGAAACTTGGAAAATGCTAGTAAAAATCTAAGCAAATTGTACTTTTCATAAAATGTATCATTTATTAATTGCATCTTAGGAGGATTGCTATAATATAAGAGCTTGAAACATGAATTTAAAATTTTGGGAAATTTGTGATGAATTTTGTGTTTCAGTTTCTGCTCGTGGTGGTAGAGCGTCTCAGGCTGACACTAGCAGTGCTAGTGGGCATGACAGCTGGGAGTCCCGCAGCAGTGGTCTGAGAGAGAGGAGCTCAGAGAGAAACACTGATCGTGATCGCTACGATAATGACAGACAGAGAGGAGAACAGCCCAGAGATGAACGACGGGGAGGACATGCAGAAAGAGACCGCCGTGACAATAGAGAAAGAGGTGACTGATAAGCAAGAGGTGTTCTTATTATTGGGAGATAGCAACCTTAGTGGCTCTAGAGTAGAGGTCTGCACAGGCTTTAAACTGAAGCCCGAACCCGACCCGTACCCGCGATCGTCTGACCCAGCCTGACCCGAGCGGCACAGTTAAATTTAGAGCCCGAACCCGACATCTTTTTTTTTTTTTTTTCCACAATGAATAGCCAATTAAAAATTTTTAAAAATGCTGTATTTCACGATTGCATGCAATGGTCAGTTAACAAATACATGTAAAGAAACAGAATTATTAAGGCTCGGCCAGTTCACGAGGCAAAAGAAAAAACAATTACCAGTTCTGAAAGTTTATGAACATCAGGTGCCTCAGTCACATAAATTCTGCCGAGTTTTTGAATGGTTGTATACAACAAGACGATAATTCTTCCATTGTGCAAATTATGGTCATTTTCATCAGTTAAGGCTCGTTAGCATTCGGCCTGCTTTAAATCAGACACAGAGATGCAGTGCGGTAAGATCGCATTTATTTAAATTAATTAATTATATCATTTATTTGAATTAGCGAGCGAGAGAGAGAGGGATGAAAGTTGCCTCTCTCTACAAGCAATGAGGCTTAGTTACTTCAAAAACAGCGATTTTACCCCCTCATTGCAGAGAAATATAAAGTTGCGAGTCAGTGCCTGTCGAAGCTATTTTACTAATAAAAGTTTACTTGCTGTGTTGTCGTGCGCTATAATGTGTGTGCGTGCGTCTATGAAAGCAGCGTAGCCTAGGCTACTGCATATAGTTTTAGTTTAGTTATAAACCCGACCCGAACCCAAAGCTATTCATTAAACGCTAACCCGGACCCGAAACCCAAAAGTATTTCGGGACCCGTCGGGCTCGGGTCGGGTAGCAGACCTCTAATCTAGAGTAACCCTCAACTTGGATCACCTGTGCCTTTATAACCAAACCAATCATGCCTTGATGCCATTAAAGTACTGTCAGAGATGACTGAGTATGACAGTCAATCACCGTTCATGGATACTATAAAAAAGAGCACAGAGATGTTCACAACAGGTCTATCTGTTCAGCATGCTTCTGTGTGTCAGATAAAAATAAATCCAGGCATAAAATGAAATTAACAGACGCACATATATCTTGGATGAAGCTTTTTTGGCTTTTCATTTTTCATTTGCCTTTTGGCATTTTAATACACAGATGTTCTCTCTAATGGCAGATAGAGATTTACAGAGAAAATAAACCAAATTTCCTCCTTAAATATTCTGGCGGTGAGGCATACTGCCATATAAAACTCCATGTAATCGCCTAAATTGGATCTAGTGTTAATGAAAACTGCCCAAACACACACAAACGTCATTAATATAGTCTTTTTTTTAATATAAGATTTCTGGAATGCAATGAATGAAATTACATATCCAAATTGCATTTGACGCAACAACTTTTTACCATAGTAAAGCAATCTTGTAAAAAAAAGGATTTGTGTCCGGTAAGCTTGAAAGACAAAATGGCAGATAGCAACAGCACAGCAATTTGATTGGCTGTTTGGGCTGGCAATCATTTATCGTAAGGTCAATTGTCTGTGACTTCTCACAAAACACTTGTTTTGTGTGTGTGTAAACTCCAAAAATAGGTCAATTTAAAATGATTTTTAGTGACAAACATGTTGAAGATTAGTTTCCTCACAAAAGCAGTTTTTTTTCAGCGTACTGAAGAATCTCCTCCATTGCCATCCATTCAAAAACTGTCTTTTGTCTTCTCCCCAGTATACCACAGCATTATGCTTTTTTTCCTGAAATTAAATGAATTGTGATTTAAAAAAATTTTTTTTTTTTACTCTCCCTAATGTTGCTTCAAACCTGCCTGCTGTTATATTTTCTGTGAGATTCTAAAGGAGATTTGTGAGAAATGCTCATGTAGCTCCAAGTATAGAAATACAGTTTGTCTGTCAAGCTCCTAAAATGACAAAAAAAGCCACAAAAAGTACCATTAAAAATAGTAACTATGACTTGTTTGTGATAGTTCAAGTCTTCTGAAGCCATTCAGTAGCTTTGTCTAAGAAACAGACAGAAATTTACATTGTTTCACTTCAGGAAACTTTAAATGGGATGCACAAGCCTGTGAACAATTTGTTTCACATCACAGGACATAGAGAGCAACGTTTGGTGTTATTGATCTATTTTTGTTCAACAGAACAAAGAGCGCCTTCTCCTGTCCGCCAGCAAAACCGCAGTGAGGACCTTGAGCGTGAAGAGAGACGAGATGATCGAAGGAATGATCGGGGGGATGACAGACGAGATGACCGGACCCGTGAGAGAGAGAAGGACAGGGATAGAGAAAGAGAGCGGGAACGGGAAAGAGAGAAGGAGAGAGAGAGGGAGAAAGAACGGGA
This sequence comes from Sinocyclocheilus grahami, assembly GCF_001515645.1. Taxonomy (NCBI): domain Eukaryota; kingdom Metazoa; phylum Chordata; class Actinopteri; order Cypriniformes; family Cyprinidae; genus Sinocyclocheilus; species Sinocyclocheilus grahami. The sequence continues at coordinate 412,940 of NW_015505287.1, read as the reverse complement.
AAGAGAGGCTGAAAGAGAGCGTGAAAGAGCCAGGGAGAGGGAGCGGGAGAGAGAGCGTGAAAGAGAACGAGAGAGGGAGAGGGAGGAGAGAGAAAGAGAGCGGGAAAGAGAAAGAGAGGAGCGGGAAAGGGAGCGAGAAGAGCGGGAGAAAGAAAGGGAACGAGAGAGGAAGGAGAGGGAACGGGAGCAAAGAGAGAGAGAACGGCAGAGGGAGTGGGATGAGAGAGAAAAAGGGAGGGAAGAGAGGCGGGAAAGAAAAGATGATTCAAGAGATGACCGCTCCGCTCGAGATGCTCATGAAGAGAGAAAGAACACGTAAGTGCTCCAGTGTTGTTGGTCATTTTTACGGACAATCTCTTTTTAATTTAAATTTGTATATTTTGAGTACATTAAAAAAATAAAACACTAAAACTAAAATCAGTCATTTGTACATTGCAATGTACAGTAGGCAATAGTGCCTTTACTCTTTTTAAAGAATAACTTTAAAGCACTGAGCAATTGACTCCAAAGTTAATTGAAATGTAAAACTATGGGACATACTAAGCATGCATGTATACAATATCAATTGGGACCAATAAATTAAATCTCTTAAACACCATTAAACACAGCGCTGTCTCGCAACTTAGCTGTAGAGTGTATAAAAGATTGTTCTATGGACTTCAGTATTCATTTTAATATATATGGTGATAGAGAGCTAGATGTATACCCATAGATTGAAAGCTAGAAGCTCTGAAATCACCTAATAAAGCAGGATATTTCATGATATTGTTCAGCTGGCCGTACATTTAGGCCCAATCCCAATTCTATTTTATACTCCTTCCCCTACCCCTCGCCTATCCCTTCCTTCCCCTTGTCCCTTGAAACAGAGTGTCAAGGGGTAGGGGTGAAAATACTCCCCTAAGAATTTTGACACCACTACTGTACCATTACACGTCATCATATGTCGTCTAGCTCCTACAATACACACACCTATACTGGTGTGCATTAGAGCCTTACCGTTCTATACTAATGAAGCTTCTTACTGACACACACACACACACATATCAGAGATCGTGCAGCTCACACATCCAGGAGCAAAGAAACTTGTCAACGCTGCCCCACGATTTTTATTAATAACGGTTTAAATATTGAATCTCTACATTATACTTTCCAGCAACGAGAGGATAACATAGCTGTTTTTGAAGTAAACTTACTCTTGTAAAGAGAGATGCACAGGTGCACATACACGCAACTTTCATCTCTCTCTCTCTCTTTTGAATTTGCAATATTTGAGAAAAAGGTTTAGTGATTTCTAATTATTGGGGGAACTAGCCCCCCCTCAATGTCTATGGTGGTTATAGCCCTGATCAGACATGAAAATATGTTGTGGCACTATCGTGTAGTCCGGGGGTGCCCAAACTCGGTCCTTGAGGGCAGGTGTCCTGCAGAGCACTCCAGGACCGAGTTTGGGCACCCCTGGTGTAGTCAGTAATATGACGTTTAGCAAACTTTAGTGATTTTTTGCAAACATTTCTTTGAATAACATGACTGTAAATATGAACTCACGATTCACAAATGATTACTTTTCATTAAAATCTTTATTAATGCCAGTAATGCTTAAATTTATGTGTCTTTTTGTCCGCTCGGGCAGCCATGTTGCCACTTTAGCCGGTTTACGCTGAGATAATTCATACCCCTTTGTTTGAAGTGTGGTCCCGACAAAATCTTTGTTTGAAGGGATATCTGGCCCTTCCCCTTCCCCATACCCCTCCAACCAAAAGAGAATCGAGACACCCCTACCCTTTCACGTGAACGCGCGAAACAGATGGGTGGGAAAGGGCTAAGGAGTAGAAATGGGATTGGGCCTTACACTGATGTTCAAAACTTTGGGGGGGTGAGGGATAATTTGAGGGGTGGGGGGGGCATTTATAAGGTTACAAAAGATTTATATTTCAAATAAATGTTCTTTAAAAAATTTTATTCATTAAATCAAAATTAAATATCAGTTTCCACAAAAACATGAAGAATCCGTGTATCATTCGATCATTCGTTTTTTGATACGAATCAAAACCATTAGAAATTAGAAATTTTCTCAGGTGTTCAACAATGTTTACCTTTCGCTTTGTTTACAGTCGTAAGAGACATCGTGCTGAGAACACTCCCAGTCCACGGCCATCTCCTAAAAGAGGGCGAGATGTGAGCCCTGCAGACAGTGATGGTTACAACAGCACTGAGGAGAAAGGTAGGAGTTCAACTGAGCAAGTCGGGGTTTGTACGGTCATGAAAAACCTGGAAAAGTCATGGTATTTTAAAACGGCAATTTCCAGGCCTGGAAAAGTTTTGGAAAAATAAATAAACCCAGAAAGTTTTGGAAAAGTCATGGAAATCCATTTCACAAATCTCTGTATAATAGAATTGTTTAATCGGGTCAGGAGTTTCGGTGCGGGATTGTGCATAAGCTGCATAGTTTTACTCATTCCCGCTGCTTTCGACTTTAAAATTTGTTAAATAAATGATAATATTCAGTGATGTGATATGTTCTCTATGTGGAGTAACATCTGGCACAGTTGCAGCTTGTACTTATTACTAGGGATGCACCGATACCACTTTTTCCAGTACTCGCCCGATACAATACTCTTATTTTTGGTACTTGCCGATACCGAGTACTTTATTGCATTTGTAAATTTTTTAAATATTGGGTACAGAAACCAAGAGTATGTATAATGTTAGTTGGTTAACTTCATTTATCAAATAGATAGTCAAACCAAAATTTATTCAGACACCTTCAACATTTCTCACATTATCACAGTTTATTCGCTATAGTTTAGAAAATGGTAATAAAATATGACAAGAACTCAGAATTGAACCGTGTCAGAACAAATTCATCTTGATAATGTTAGATAATTTTGATAGAAAGGTATGTAATGGATTACAATCAACCAAAAATTATTCAGACAGTATGACAGTATTTACACAACTATCAATACTTAGTCAGGCAACCTTTAGCCTTAATGACAGCCTGTAGTCTCCTGGGCATGCTGTCATCCAGGTTCATGCAAACCTGAACTTCAATTTTTTTCCCAGACTCGGTCTGAATAATTTTTGGTCCCAAATTTGTATCAGTTTTACTGGTAGTCCACTGTATGAAGAATTTGTGGGTATAATTTGTCACAGTTTACTTTATTTTGCTGTCCTCACTTACATAAATGAACTATAGTGTCCTGCACCCATAGTAAAAAAAAAAATATCAAAAATTATATCTGGTCTCTGAATAATTTTTGGTTTGACTGTATATCCTTTGGTTATTATCACACTTAGTTATGCCCATTAAAATGTATTTTACAAGTTTTTGTTACGTTCACCTTTTTTGCTCTATGGTACATCATCTTTAATTTAATAGCATTAGAGCTGCTCCATTGCAGTACTGTAATCACGCGCTTTGCTGTAATAATGCAGGGAACCACTCATTATAAATCTCCTAACTGTAATATTTTCAGAAATAGAAGTCGTTTTTTTTTTCATTTGAAACGTGCTGCGATTTATGTTCCAAAGCCACTCATATAATGCAGAAACACTCAAGCAAGCAAAACGCGCAACACGTGCATGTATTTGTACTGGTGCAGAATACTACAGCCTTGCGAATTTCACACAGGCTGCTAGATTCACTTTGGCCAGAAAGTCGTGTATGCCTAAGGTTCCTCGTTAAGTAACGTGCATTGTTTTACTTGTTTTTGACACATCCGACCGAACTACAAACTTTCCAGTGATGTCTGTGAGAAAGGTATATTCACTCGACAAGCTCGCCACTTTGTTTATCAGCTCGCGCACATCAGCTATATAGGCGTTAATACTGAATGTTTAACATTATATTCATTGCATACATATACTTCGTAGACATCCTTAATCTCTAATAACTCCTTTCTGTTGTTCTGTTGTTGGTGTTTATTTGTCTGAATATGGCACTTATTACATGCTGTGTGGAATCTGCGTTTGGTATCGGGGCATTTTAACGAGTACGAGTACAGGAGCTCAGTATCGGGCCCGATACTGGTGCATCCCTACTTATTACTAAAACAAATATAGCATAAAGCAAACAATTAGCATTAATAGCCATTAATTTTAGTTAACATATGCTATGATAAGCTGAACAGATTTTTATTGTAAAATAATGGAACATTAGGTCATGAATATTGTCTCAAAAGTCATGGAAATTTATTGGTAAAAATGTGTACGAACCCTGGTAAGTGCAAGGTTATGTTTAGACTCCGTAGCACTCCTCATAGATCTATTGTTCACATATGTAGAATATTCGGACGTAACATGTATGGTTTTGTTTCAGGTGATAAGCACCGCCTGTTGAGTCAAGTGGTTCGTCCTCAAGAGACGGCCCGCTCGCCTGTCCGCTCCTTAACCGATGATAAACACAACCGCTGGAAAGATGATGACCGTAGTGGGGATAAAAAAGAAAGCCGTGGCCGACACGAGGAGGTGGATTCCCGCGGTGAGAGAGCAGCAGGAAGAGGAGCAGAGCGACGTGGAGAACACGCTCCAGACATTTCTGCTACAGGCATTTCTGACTCCAGAAGAGGAAAAGAGCAGAGGGACATCCCTACTGCTGCCCACACGCCGCCGCCGCCTCCTCCTCCTCCTCCTCCTTCTTCCATAGAGGACAGAGACTCTTTATCAGCTGTTCATGAAGAGGGGAAGAAAAAGGCTAAATCTCAGAAGAAAAATCTGAAGAAGAACCGTAAAGAGGAGGAATCTGGCGTAAGGGAGAGGAGTAACCCTGAACCCCCGTCCTCTTCCTCTGTAGCTGAAGCCCCCCAGGCTCTCCTCTCACCTCGCAAGACGGCCAAGAAGAAAGCCTTAGAAAGGAAGTGCAAGCGCTCACGAGGTCCTGAGTCAGATGTTTCTGAGGACGAGCTGGTCGCCCAGCGTCCCCTCAGCAAGAGGCGACGAGGTCCACGCACACCTCCACCCATCAACAAGGATGACCTTCCCTCCCAGAGGGCTTTAACGGCTGGACAGAGTTCCCTCTCTGCTAAAATGGATGCCAACTTCAGCGACTGGTCTGATGAGGATGTACCAGAGCGAGGCGAGACCTCCTCTGCCTCCCTGCCATCCGATAGACCTCCGGAGCGGCTGCTTCCCTCTGAACGTGCCCCTAGAAGGGGTGCACGCGGTGGCGGTCGGGACCGTACGGACCCCCCCATCGCCCCCCTGCTCCCTGACCCTCCAATGCTGATACAGTCTCTTCCTTTACAACCGTTACTGCCGCAACACATGCTGCGTAAACCACAGCAAGCAGACATGCAGCAGCAGCGCAGCAGTAGCATGGGCAGCAACCAAAGCCGCGCTTCTTCGAGAAGACTTCGCTCACCCTCCAATGAGTCGGCCCACCGTGATGAAGGTCCTCAGGGACTCAGGTCCCGCAGAGGACTCATGCAAGGTGGCAATTCTCGGGAGAGAGAGCGAGAGAGGGAACGAGAACGAGAGAGGGAGAGAGACCGGGACAGGGCAGTGGCCAGTGAACAGATGGGAGGAGAGAGGAAGTCAAGGATTGATCAGCTCCGCAGAGGAGAACCCAGTCGAAGTACTTCCTCAGGTGAGACCCCTCATAAAAGCTTGGTGTTTCAAAGAAACTTTTTTGTTAGTATTGTTGAGAAATATATTATTTTATATTACTTTTAAGTTTAATGGTGTATATAAGAACTAATAATAATTAGGGGTGCTCCGATCAGGATTTTTGAGGCCGATCACAGAAAGCAGTATCTGCCGATACTGATACCGTTCTTTTTAAAGCCTTCTTTTTATAATTTATAACTATTTCTATTGATACTCCAATCAGGATTTTTATACATTTATTCAGGGCCTGAATTTCATTTTTGAAAAGGGGGGGAATTCTCCTCTTAGGTGACTCTTGTGAGAGGGGAAGCAGCTTTCACACAGGAGTCCGCTACTGATCCGTGGCTGTTTACCACAAACAACATTTATCCATTATTTTGATTTTAAATCCAAACTGAATATGCTTTTTCAGCATTGTGATTCTTTTTTTACACAGTAAAGTAATACAATCTTTCACAGACATGTTTAAACTCAATAAATATAAGCAACACATTATTCAATGCTTTTTACTTTTGCATTTACTTCTAGATTTATATATTAAGTTGCTCAAGCAATTGGCAAAACATTTAAACTACCTTTCTTACGTTATCACAAACTTACCATTGACAGAAACAGTCAGCTCTACTGCCTTTCTTTTGCATTTAGATCTTTATTACGAGCAATTCTGCGGTTCATAAAGAACTTTGTTTTTCTACCTCCACAAGCGCCATCTATTATTGCCTTGTTTATCTAAAAGAGCTCTTTTCCTTTAAACTAGCCAACGCCATATGTGTTGATTGTGAAATACCGTAGACTTTAATAATATGCATTTATGGTGATTACTACATTTTCGTGTCAATCCATGTTCATATTTACAGCAAACAATGCGCTGTTACTTTAATTCAGGCTTGCAGCGCAGCAATAGACTCGGTGTGGAAACGATCTCTGCACTGCTGCAGAGTAGACGCGCCACTACTGGAACGCATTGCCGGACCGTAACCGTGTGCACGCTTTATTAATCCGTTAACATGAACGCGGAAAAAATACGCACTACATTCGCACTGCAAACGGAGTGTGTGTGAACTTGCCATTATGTGTGTGCGCTGCCAGTGTGCATGAGCGCTCAATCTCCAGGAGAGCGCGCAAGCGCTGAATGGTTAAACACTGGAAAGAATAAAAAAGTTTTTTAACTTTTTAGTGACGATGTGACACTGCCTCAACTGTGCAAGTGACAATTCCTGTGTCAACTGTGCAGCGTTCAGCTCACTTATAGACAGACACGATGTGTGGTGATTTGAAGCCAATTGCATATTTTGAGAGAGAGAGAGCGCGCGCGGTGATTCACTCACGCAGTTTGTGAAATTACGTCTCACACGAGGTTTTCAAATTACTTTATAAGTTACCTTTATAAGAGTACCTCACCGTCAGCATTATAATTATTTCACGACTGAGACGGTGCCGCTGCATGTCGTTCCAAACCTCTCACGGCAGCATCATCAGCTTGAGATCGTTTTTTTTGAGATCGGCCTTTTAAGAGACTGCCGATCAATCATCCCAACGTGATTATCGGCCGATAGTGATCGGTAGCCGATCAATCAGAGCACCCCTAATAATAATAATGCTGTACTTGTACGTATGGGTACATTTTACACACTTCCAAAACTGTTGCAACAAAGATGGAAATAAAAAAAAATTTTTTTGTTACTTTCTTTTTTTCGTCCTTTTTTTCAAACAAATACAGATCAAAAGGATACATTCTAAAGAACAACCTATACACATAACAGACATAGACATACAGCGGTCACCAAATATAACTTATACTACATTCATGAGTATTCAGATTTTGATCAGATTCTGCCATACAAAGTTATGTTAAGGGTTACATATCTGACACAGTTTATGGATTAAGAGTCAAAATTATCTAAGGGTCCCTTTTTGGGGGAGGGGAGGGGAGGATGCTTCAAACTCATATAAATGGCAAAACAGAGAGAGAGAGGGAAGGAAAAAAAACACATAGGTCATCTATTAAATATTCTCTTTTCAACCACCTCCCCCAGTATGATGAGATTGTGGTAGATTGTTGTCTTAAGGAAAGGATCAGCACTTCCATACTGTAGACATCATGTACAATTTCTTGCCATTCACATACATATGTGGAATCTTCCTTAAGCCATTTCCTTGTAATGGCCTTCTTACTGGTTGCTAATAATATATTAAAGAGATATATATCCTTCTTTGTTATTTTTGAAGAGGACAGTCCCAGGTGTATTGTTTTAAAGTCACACTCATGATTCAATCCCATTATTGCATAATAATATCACAATACAGCGATTCTGCGATAATCGATATATTGCTAGATAATTCTATAATGATACATCACAATATCTGTCTAACTATGAAAACATTCAAGTCCAAACGGTTAGAAAACGGCACAAAAGTTCTGTAAATCTAATTTAACATGCTAAGTAAATTAATAATTTTATCCTTGGACTTATTAAAAGCTTACAATTTTCTTTGTGTGTAAACCAACACATTTAACTGCTTATCAACTTTATATATAGCTTATATATAAACCTGGTATATTTCAAAATTTACCTGGAGTGTTTTCTCAACCTTTCCTCTCCTCTCATCATAAAAACGGAGCCCCGCACACATGACATGCAGGGAAAAAAATAGCCATTCACATTGCCTCTTTTGCGCTCCAGTTCGTTATTTCAAATGTAGACGCGTGGCAAGCACACACACTGCACACTTCTGCGCAGCATTACGGCTCTGACGAGGTTTTGTTTTCGTCGTCCATGCCATAGGTGCAGGTTTATGTTTCTGCCGGTCTGTGCCTACTGCATAACGCGCACTTGTAATATCTGAGAGAGAGGGAGAGCATCCAGTTTTGTTCACGTAAAACTGGACGTGCCGGTGGCGTTCTCTCTCACTCATATGAGGGAAATCCACCTGCGATCTGAGCGGAGAGGTTAGGCTACTCATTTACTGAATAAGCGCTCTGCAATAATAACATGATCGGTGCCTATGGTCCACGCTGATAGCTGTTTCGGGGCAGTTTTTTAGTTCTCATTACCATAAACGTATATAGGCCTATATAGCAGTAAAGCTAATACAGTGGCTGGAAAACTGTTTATCCTTCGGTTCCTCGTGCTTCTCCATCTTCATAGAGAACGCGGTTCATGGTTGCTCAGAGCGCTTTGGAAAGAAGGTGGAAATGGTGCGGCTGCGATTTCCACACATTTTTAGATGCTGGGAGCAGGGAAATCTATTTAGAGCGCCTTATTGTAGTATTGTATTGTTGTAAAATATTGATATTTGGCACCAGATATCGATTCTCGTATCGGATGGAGAAGGATAACGTTATATCGCCCTATCGATATATTGTCCCACCCCTACAGTCAAGTTCTTCCACACTGGCTGAATCAATAATTTCTTTTTGAACCTTGCCTTATACACAGAGGCATTGTCATGTTAGAATAGAAAAGGGTCCTGTCCAAACTGTTGCTATAAAATTAGAAGCGCACAATTCCCTTTAATATCATTAAATGCTTAAACATTAAGATTTGTAATCACGGAAACACCCAAGACAAAAAAAAGATTCAAAATGCAATATGAACGCAAAATGCAATAAGTCCATTAAATATATATTTGTGTCTTTACTCTGGTGCTCTGGATAATGTGTTGAATAATTCCTAACCAGTTGTTGTTGTCACTTTTTTTTTTGTAACTTTTGTAATTTTCAAGTTTTGAATTCTCCATAACGTAAACTTTTATCGGCTTCCACAGACCGGCAGGACTCCCGGAGTCACAGTTCTCGTCGTAGTTCACCAGAGTCTGAGCTTCAGGCTCGCTCCAGAGCCGGCTCCTACGATAGCCGCGAGCGTGACCGGGAGCGAGATCGCGATCAGTTGGATCGAGAGCGTGAGAAAAAGGATCACCGTCAGATGCAAAATCAACAAACTCAACAGCGAGACTGGGACCCAGAACCTCGTGAGTGGAGTGGGCGGGGCAGAGAGCCCCTCCTCCGTGGCAACCGTGAGCCAATTAGAGAGAGAGACTTGCGGGAGATGCGTGAAAGGGAACGACTCTTACCTGAAGGGCTGCTGGCACATGAGCGAATGGATCGTGAGCGTAGTGAACGGGAGCGTGAGCGTGAACGAGAAAGGATGCTTCCGTTTGACCTTCAGGCTCACAGGGATCCAAAGAGCAGATCTGAAACTAAGATGGAGAGGGGAGAGTATGAGCCTCTGTTGCCCAGAGAAGCCGTCATGGATGTAGATAAGCCAACAGACAACTCACAACTGCAAGTGGAAGCATCTGAACCGAAAATGGATAGTCTTGATGGTAGGACATTTTTCTCGCCATTTCTCAAACTATTGCCTGATGTGTAAGATGATTTTGTTTAAATTTACTGTGTGTTTGTTCTGTCTCTCAGAAGAGGAGGATGGAAAGGGGGATGATGCGCAGTCTGCTGTCTCAGGTGGTGAGGAGTATGAGCCAATCAGTGATGATGAACTGGACGAGATTCTGGCTGACAGTCAAAAGAGGGACGAACAGCAAGATGATGAAAAGATTTCTGGTACATAACACTATTTAAAACAGAATCCCATGAAGACACACTTAGACCACAAACAAACGGCCTGCCACCGTCTAATTTGTCCCACCACAATTTCACAGTGAACTGAAAATATTTTTACACTTCTTATAATAATAATAATATAGTATCTGCTACTTTGTGTTTTGCACCATTGCTTTGGCAAAACATCTGTCAATCAAACTAAAATTGAATCTCGATTTGGCTTAGAGCGCTTATAAAACAGCTTTTTTTAAAAAGGCTGCGATTTAAATATATAGTCAGTTCTGGAGTAAATACAGTGAACGCCATCTCTGCATGAGCTGTGAGTTTAATACGCTTTTATGAATGCAATGTGCACCAGGAACTTTCAAATTGGCAATATTTGCAAAAGCATTTTGCAAAATTTGTGAAGAAAAGTGTTTGTAAACCTGTTGTCAGAGAAACTTAAAAGGGCAGTTTTACACCAAAACAAAAACTTGCAGATTTAATGTGAAGAAAAACATACATATTGTAATTTTACTACAGTAAAATAATTAATATACTTACCATGAATTTTTTTTCTTCAAAGGGCACCTATTATGCCTCATTTTACAAGATGTAATATTGGTCTTGGGTGTCCCCAGAATGTGTCTGTGAAGTTTCAGCCCAAAATACCAAACAGATCATTTATTATAACAGCTGGAAAATTTCATTTTTGGGGGGTGTCTAAAAAAAGAGCTGTTTTGGAGTGTATCACTTTAAATGCAAATGAGCTGCATATTCCCGCCCCATCTCCAGAAGAGGAGTATACGTCTCTCTGCATTAATATCTACAGCAATAAACAGCCGGTAGAAACAACATGACAGAGCGAGAGAACCAGTGTTTAGCCGTACATATGAGAAGCCAAATGCACTGAAAGTGGGACGAAAGCGCGATGTTACAGAGCTTAGTTGACTGATATGCGCGACCGCGCTACGAACAGCGCAAACTAATCTCACAAGCGTGGCGCTGATCAGTTAAAAAATACTTAATGTACGCACACAAATACAGTTAAAACACCAAGCACTATAAGAACATTACATTCACAAATGAGTCTGGAGTGATATACGTGTTTATGTAGATTTTGAGGCGCATTACCTTGAAAAATGAAAGTAATCCAGTAATCCTTAGCAGCTCAGATAATGGGTGAAAATGAAGACTCTTATGTTCATTCTTACATCCAAACACAGAGCATTGAGATTGCTTGCGAGACATTGTTGACGTTACAGCTGCTCGAGCACGGAGAAGATGGAGGACAGCGTAGAACCGCTGAGTGCGGAAACTATAGGAATACAGAGCTGTCAATCAACCCCCCGTGGCCCGGCCCTATACAATGTGACGTCACACTGCATGAGAATCAAAACGGCAGGCCTAGTGAGACTGACTTGGTTTAAAGGGGATTAAAAAATGAGGAGTGGGTAAATTTTTATCATTGTAAGATGGTTGTGTTCAGACACTGCCAACACACATTTATGTCCAAACACCATGTAAAAGTGGATTTTGCATAATAGGTGCCCTTTAATAGCAACAACAATATGGACTGAGACACTTATCACAACTAATTCTACTTTTCAGATCAATGAAAAGACTTCTTTACTACTCCATTCAAAAGCTCTTAATTTGGATTTCCTAACTTTGCTATCACAGTGCACAAGATTGATGCATTTAAATTTAAAAATGTACACAATGTTCTTCTGGGGGAGCATAACTCCTGAGGTCTACCCACCAATGTCTTACAAAATCAGAATTTTTTGTAATTTCAAGTCAAGAACACTTCAAACATGTGTCTGCAGTGACAAAGGCAGCAAATTTGCATATGCCACCCTTTGTCATGTTTTTCATTGTTGTCTGCATTAAGTATGTGTTCAGATTTGTATACTGCCCTTGTGAAAAATATAATCGGAGATCAAGTTTGCACTGTGACTATAACCATGAATGTGGACAATCTAGCCAAAAAAAAAAGTACTGGCCATATGTAACTTTTTGTACATTCTATTAAATTCATTTTTACAGAATAATACACACACTAACAAATCTGACATAAGCAGGAATATAATCATAGTCTTAAAATTCCTCTATCCCATATTCCAGTTGTTTATAATATGCCATTTGCATGTTCTGTTTCAGGGCCTCTAGATGTGATTGATGTAGATTGGTCCAGTTTGATGCCCAAGCAAAAACAGGAGCCTAGAACTCCTGGGGCAGCGCTGCTCCGATTCACCCCAGGGGCTGTATTGCTCAGAGCAGGAGTGTCCAGACGCTTAGCTGGGCCTCAGCTGCTTGCCAGAGTTAAAGAAGTGTGTTCCAGAGAGTTGGAAGACCCTAAAGGTAAATGTGCAAATCTACCTTTGAAGGAATGCTCCAGTTTGAAACAAACAGGTCACACAAACATACCCTCAGGCTATCCAAGTTGTAGATGAGTTTAATTCATGGGAACAGATTTGGAGAACTTGAGCATTACAACGCTTGCTTACCAATGGATTCTCTGCACTGCAGTGAATGTCCAAACAGCTGATAAAAACATCAAAATTCCACAAGTAATCCACACAGCTCCAGTCCATCAATTAACATCCTGAGAAGCAAAAAGATGTGTGTTTCTAAGAAACAAATCCATCATGATGTTATCTCCAAACTGCTGCTTCTGGCTAAACTATGAGTCCACTATCCATAATATTGCTGTAATATGTCCAAATCAGGAGAGAAATATGCTCAGATTAAGCATCATTTATAAGCCAAGTTATAAACAAATATGAGGGTCAATTTTGATGTGAGAGGACACCAGGGGATGGGCTTTTTCACTGGAGGAAGTGTTATCATGGATTAAGGACTCATATTTTAGCCTAAGGGAATGGTTTGAAGTTAAAATCATCTTAATAATGGATTTGTTACTTAGAAACACATCTTTTGACTTCACAAGACGTGAGAATATTTTCAGCAAAGTTTTGTTACAAATTAGTGTCTACATATGTATCGATTACCTAATTTTTGAGGATCAGTGTAGTTATACAAACATGATTAGTAAACAAGTGACTTGAATCTCATATTTATCCATAGATGCTGATAAACTCTTAGAGCATGATCTGGGTGCTCTGAACATGGCTGCATACAACAGGAGAATGGAGAGGGCCAACCTACTGAGGAGCCTGGGCCCTTGCTGCAAGGCGCTGTGTGCTCGCAGAGACATTGCCATACGCAGACAGCTCCTGAAAAACGACAAGGTGCTTTTATGGTCTTTAATCACAGGCACTTCTTTTGTATAACCTGGGCTTTCCGAAACTGTATATATTGAGCTCTATTCTGGAATGTGATAAGCTGCCTGAGAAATGCTTACCAGATGTTGGTATTAACACAAGAAATCTACACAGATAAAGACATTTTAATATTACAATCCATAATAAAATGTATGTGGAATGACACCGGAAGAAAGTATTGAATACACTAAGAAAAAGCAGTACGGCATGGTCAGGCAAGACAAGACAGCAGCTGATTTCACGAAGTAGTTCTACCTCTTACCGCGGGAAATTAGAATCAGCTTGGTTAGTGCATGTTGATAGGTTCGAAAAAGGCTTATTCTGAATGCAAGTATACAAACATCTCATGATGCAAAGAGCTCTTGTGCAACAAAATTGTTGTGCTGCATAAAAATGCACTGGCTACCGATGGATTTCACTACTACTAAATATTCCTGAAAGCATGATTGGGGCCATTTTCCGCAAGTAGAAGGAACATCACTCCACCATCAATTGGCTATGCACAGGAGCTTCTCGCAGGATTTCTGATCAGGGAGTCAAGATGGTTAGTCAGAAGAGAAGCCCAAGAGCTGAGGACCACTTGGAAAACACTCCTGTAAAATTAGGAGGCAGATACAGTTGTCGCAGAGAAAACAATAGGCAATGCATTACATCACCACGGCCTCCATGCAAACTCAATCTGAAAGGCTCCAATATTGAAGATAAGCTATGTTGAAGCAAATTTTAAGTTTGATACACAAAATTGAACTACTGGGAGAATATAGTCTGCTCTGACAAGACAAAAATTAAACATTTGGCAAAAATACCACAAACCGTGTCTGGAGCAGAGATGGCTAAAAATACCATGCCAACAACAGTGAAGTTTGGAGGTGAAAGCATCATGGTATGGGGCTGTTTCTCTTCACATGGTACAGGCATAATCCATATTATTGAGGAAAGATGAGTGGAGCCATGTACTGGGAAATTCTTCAGATGAATCTATTGCCATCTACCAGGATGATTAGAATAAGATAAGGAGACTGAATTGGTCCCAGAGGAAGAAAATAACGTTTTTGGAATGTCCCAGGCAATCACCAGATTTAAACCCAATAGAGCATATTTGTGGAAGAAACTAAAGATCAAGATTCACAAGAGGGTCCCCCAGAATATTTAAGATTTATGGTTTGTTCATACAGGAAGCGACTTTCAAGCTGTCATAGCAAATAAAGACTTTTCCACTAATTAATTAATACAGTTTCAACAGCGTGTTCAATACTTTCTTTCCTTGTCATTTCACTTTACTACACAACTTTTTTCATGGACTGTAATATAGTGATTTATTTATCTGTGTAGATTTCAGTTAATACCAGCATCTGGTCAAAATTTAATGGGAATTGCTGCATTGGAACTGTTTAATTAAAAAATGTTTCCCCACTGTGTGTGTGTGGGTGTATATAAATGTATATACATACATATACATATATATATATATATTAGGGCTGTCAGTTTAACGCATTAACTTAATTAATTAGTTATGAAAAAATAACGCAATTAAAATATTTTAAGGCAGTTAACGCACTGGCCCCAGACCTGTTCATCATGATGCAGGGCAACAACTCCATAAATGCAGAAATGCTCCTAAAATTCGAGATATTGGTGCAAAAATGCCCCTGTATGAGTTTTGTCTCATATTTATATCATACGATATTAAACGAGCAGGGAGAGCAATATCACATGAGTGCTGATTTTTAGAGTTGGGGTACTCTGACTCGAGACCGGTCTCGAGTACAATTTTTAAAAGACTTAGACTTGTCACGGACTCGGATGCATTTTTACTTGGATTTGACTCGGACTCGAGCCTTTCGGACTCGAAAAATATGTCAGAGTCCAACCGAGTCCAGGGACAGTTGACGGAAATGTCACTGACTTAATGCATTATCACGAAAGTGATATTCAGTATTTGCATGTGTTTTTAAGCCTTGTCCAGTACTTGAAAGCTGATGGGTTTCTGTGTTCACACACCGAAAGCACGGTCACAGAACGCGCCTCTCAGTCAGTGTGCGAATGTCGAGTTCTCTTAAATTCTGTTATTGCTACACACACGAAAAGTTATGTCAAAATGCCCGTCTTGGAGACTATTCATTTAAATGCAGTCGGTTTTGTCTTAAGTGAACTTGAACAGTTGGGAGAAATATGGATGTGTCAAAATATTTGATCTATTCGTCAGATCTTAAAGCAACAGCGTAAACCTGCAGCCGCCGACTGCGTCATAAATGTTAATCAAACTAAAGAAAAAGAGAAAATCACTCTCTCTGCTCTTGACTGAATCACTTATTAACTTTAATAAGAATCATCTATATTTAATGTATACAGTGAAGATTATTTTTACATTTATTGCATCATGAAATGTCAGTAGTAGGCTATTTCTGTAGAAGCCTTTACTTTCTGTAGAAGCCTGTTTACTTGCCTTCAGTAAGCTTGAGAATGTTTTATTACATTAGTTTATTATTTTTTGCTTTTGTATTGAATTTTTTTTAAACATAGTGGCAGTTTCTAGCTTCAAAGAAAAATACATTTTCTAACATCTTTGTGGCAATAGTTTTTATGGGTCCGTATTATTTTCTAATAATTCAACGGCCCTTCATCAGTTAGCCTATTCCTTACATAATGTAATTTATTGTAATTAATGTAACTATAAATGCATTCAAAAATAAAACAGGTGTGAGTTGGCTGTGACTTATGAAAAGTATATGTAGGGCTTTTATACACAGTGTGTGCCCTGTCTAACCCAGAAATTAAAATGCGGTTTCTTCTTTAATGGGTCAAACACTGATGAGTAGAATAAGCAGACACAAACTAATTTTAATTATTCAAAATTCATATTTAATAAAAATTGTAAAAATGATATAAAGCTTGTTTTTTTTTTATTGAGATAAAAGGTGCATTTCCTGCTCTTGAGGTTCCATTCACTAAGATTCCCCCACCCTTGAATTTATTCATTTATTTTAACGATGAATAAAGTCAAGTCTTTAATTTTTCACATTCTTAAACCTGTTTCACTCTGAAATATGTCACAGTACATAAATCAATTCTGCTATAACTTCTGTTACATTACTTTAAGTTTGCAAAGCAAAGCAGGACACTAATTATTAATCAAAAATCTAAATGGCAAGATGCAATAGAGGTTTACATTTAAATGGACATTGCGTTTTTCTAGTTGTAAAGGTTAAAACAATGTTAAGATACTAATAAATAATAGAGATTCGTTGGACTCGGACTTTGGACTATGACTTGTCTCGGACTCGATTGGTTAAAGACTCAGACTCGACTTGGGTGGACTCGAACCCAACACTACTGATTTTGTCCCGAGTTTATATCACCAGTTTAAATGTGATTTTATACAACAGTTCAGTAAATAAGTTGATATTGTGTTATATTTTAAACACAATATTATGTGTTCTTGCTCAATTTTGCAGAGAACATAATTACCTTTAAAGCCATAGAAGAATTGTTGCGGTTCTCTGAGCAACACAGCTGTGTTTCGTTTCGGAATGAATCCGCGTTTTGCACGAATCGTGTGAACCAATGATTCAAAGACCCATTCATAAAAAGAGAGTTTACTTCATTCCTGAATGAATCAGCCACTTGAACGAATGGAATGAAGATATTTACCGCCACCTGCTGGCAGATTTAGTTATTTAGCATATCATTTAATACAAAAATTAAATAAATAATAATAATAAAAATAAAAAAAGCATTAAAGGGATAGTTCACCCAAAAAATTTAAATTCTGTTATCATTTACTCCCCTTCATGTCATTTCAAACCTTTCTTTTGTGGAACATAAAAGAAGGTATTCTGAAGACTGTTGGTAACAAAGCTGTTTTGGTTACCAATGACTTTCATTGTATGAACAAAAAATACTGAAATGCTTCCCCAAATTATCTTCTTTTGTGTTCCATAGTTTACGTTAGACCATTACATTAGCCTAAATCAGGGGTAGGCAAGTTTGGTCCTAGAGAGCCGCAGTCCTGCAGAGTTCAGCTCCAACCCTGAAAACAAAACTCACCTGCCTATAGCCTTAGTAATCCTGAAGACATTGATTAGCTTGTTCAGGTGTGTTTGATTAGGGTTGGAGCTGAACTCTGCAGGACTGTGACTCTCTAGGACCGAACTTGCCTACCCCTGGCCTAAATGTTTGTGTAATAAATTGTTGAATCAAATAAAATATTTCTTTATAAAGCTACAATTTGTAATGTCTACTTGATACTTTCTCATTTAACACAAATAGCTTTAAATAATCTTTTGTAAGTATTTTCAGTGAAATTTATTTTGCGATTAATTCGATTAATCAACACATCTAATTAGATTAAAAATATTAATTGACTGACAGCCCTAATATATATATATATATATATATATCTGTGTATATTTATTATGTATATATAAATACAAACACATACATGTGTATATTTAAGAAAAATATGTTATGTTTATATATTAATATAATAATTATATACATGTAAACATTTTCAAAATATATACTGTATGTGTGTGTATTTATATATACATAATAAATAAACACAGTAAATATACATATATTATGCAAACAAAACCTTTATTTTGGATGCGATTAATCTATATATACTTATATATATATACTTATATATATATATATATTTGTAGAAATTATAAATTCAACTCTTTTTTTTTTTTTTTTTTGATGAATAGAAAATTCAAAAGAAATGCATTTATTTGAAATATTTTTGTTAAAGTCTTTACTATCACTTTTGATCCGTTTAGTGCATCCTTTTCTATTGAATTAAGTATTCATTTCTTACAAAAAAATCATGTGAGGAGTGATATTTGTCTAGAATTTATCAGTCCTTAACAGACTGCTGTATATTTAAGTATTTTTTTGTACTCATTTTTTTATTTAAATTGAATGAGTGCATGATTCAGTATTTGGTTTAATGCTTCTGTGTTCCTCATCCTGTAGGGCACAACCAAGCAGATCTACGCCAGTGCTCCAGTGGTGGACAATGAACTTATGCAACTGAGTTTACGTCTCTTTAAAAAGAAAATGGCCTCCAGCCTGTCCAGTGGACAGGAGAAGCCTGATTCAGCCCCTGCAGCCCAACAGCTGAGCACACCAGCAGAGCTGTGCATCTCCTGATCGTGCTCGTGTTGAAAGTACTGATCTCCGATCACCGTCAACCCCATTCATTTCACATACTGAAACTGTTCAAGTCAGTGCTGATGGAGGATTGCTGCCCTAAAGCTCAGAAGAACCGCAGAGACTGGACATACTAGCCTGTGGAGATGCTAGGATCTAAGGTTTCACAGCCCTTGAACTTTGAACCTTGAACCAGAAGTGTGATAACCATGTACTGCGTAAGAACTTTTGTCATTTACATTTGTTTTAGAGAAGATCTTTTGTAACGTCAGATGTGTGAACAACGGGTGCTGAATGTTTGTAGGTTATACAGTGGGTACTGAAGATGTACAGTAAAATGACTGTATTTGTGATGTGCATCTAACTTCTGTTCCGCTTGTTTTTCAGTTTTGTTTTCAAACATTTGTGATCAGTCTCGGCACTCTTGTTCTCAGTGATTCCCTGTTTTATTAAAACACGATTCAACAGGAAAAGGTGGTTTAGTGTATCAACCTTGTTGCTTTAAAGTGGTATCCGTATTATAAACCTATAAAAATGTATTACAGACGCAGGATGTTGCTTTATTACATCCATAATATGTGTAAATAAAAAAATACATCTAAAAATCTATTTTAGGTTTACATTAGTAGTAAACATGCAAGTGGGGTTATTAAAATATTGGTTACATTTAAAATAGGAGCCAAATGAGAGATTCAAGTAGTTTTAATTTAAAAAGGACCTCATTTTGAAGATTTGTATATGATGTTGCCATCGTCTTCCGCGTCGAAGTCCTCCACTATCCCATCATGCTGTTCGTGACGGATGACGTGTCTGAGGACGGAGTCAGATGCTGCTACGCAGGCAGCAGTTTCGGTAGCGCTTGTGCTTGGATATCACCAATGTCTGAATTCTGACACGCAAATCGACATTTCACGCATGTAAATACAGCTACCGAATCCTTAACTAGTCGGTCGAGGCAAAATGGTCGTGTTCCACCGTGTCCGTGTTGTAATTGTGTTGCTTTTTGTGTGCGGGTCGCTGCGGGACGCGTTGAGTTTCTATCTTCCTGGGTTGGCCCCGGTTAGCTTCTGTGAGAAAGAAGAGGGCGATAAAAACAGCGACGTGCCTGACTGCAAGGTAAATGTTCATACTAAAGCGCTAATATAAATGATACATGATTTGATTAAAATGCACGAGATGTGGCGTGTTTCTCTGTAATGGGGTCTATGCTGCGTGATGCTAGCTCGAAATGCTATTGCTGGGTGTCAGTTGTGGAAACGCTGTTGCCTTGATAAAGATAACCGCTAAACCTGCTCATTTGGTCGCGTTCAAAAACTTTGTATTTCCATAAAACGGACTTTCGCAGGTCTGTGAACATGCAAGTGTAGCTGTTCCGTTCATTCACATGTCACTCTCTCAAACCGGACCTTGACTGTAAAGGAATAACTTGGTTCTCTAAAAAAATCAAATAACGTATTACACTAAAAGGAGACGTTAGGAATCATGTTAGGGACTGACAGCTTCAGTCCTAATTCACTTTTCATTGTAATATTACCGAGATAAAGCAGCGTGAGCGCACAACAATTAATAATTAAAGTACCTTCACACGCATGGTTATGAATTAAAAGTGGTTCACGAATGAATTGGATCAATCCCATTGATCTCATGTCATGGCGTCATATTCTTTTTAGTGTTTTTGAATAGTGTAATGTAATATGTTAAATACGATCTGTTTATCTCTGTACTTGAGGGGAATAGCAGGTAGTTGGTAACAATGTAGACACGTAAACTGGTTCAACAGGTGTGACATGTTTTCCCCTTTATTTCCATATTCTCATTATACTCCATTAACAAGCGTGCAAAATTTACTACTCATATTTTCATACTGAAGTATCATATGTCATATCAACAATATATTTGATTGCTTGAAACTGTGGAAAATGTATTACTACCATCATCCTCGAGATCATTTCTGAAACCTTTTTACTCCGTTTCCACATCTAATCCTATAAATATATATATATATATATATATATATATATATATATACTGAAGTATCATATGTCATATCAACAATATATTTGATTGCTTGAAACTGTGGAAAATGTATTACTACCATCATCCTCGAGATCATTTCTGAAACCTTTTTACTCCGTTTCCACATCTAATCCTATAAATATATATATATATATATATATATATATATATATTTACAATAGTAACAACTCTACTAGCCTATGACATTTTTGTTGGGGACTGTGGTTTACATTGTAGTTGTTTTTCTGAGCCCTTTGTTCTAATCATTTATAAAGTTATTTTAAAGATGCCCTCACATCAGTAATTATAAACTTCAGAGTGACACACTTTTTTTTTTACTGAAAGAAGGGATTACTGTGGACATTAACATTGCCATAACCTTTGATGCTTCTCTTTTTGACAGTCAGCAATAGAGCTGTTTGTGAACAGGCTGGATTCTGTGGAGTCTGTTTTGCCCTATGAATACACAGCGTAAGTATAAATTATACTGTTATAGTATTTACTATTAATTTTGTTGGTAACTACTATTAATTATTTATTTGTTTTGGTAATTTTGTTATATGCCTTTGCCATTTTTATTATTTAAAATTTTTTAATATTTCTTTAAAAAACCTATTTTGGTTTATTTTTGTGTTTTTAGTCATTTTAGTCGTTCGACTTATTTTATTTCATTTAGTAGCCAAAGCAAAGTTTCTCATTTCCCCCCCCTAATTTTTCTATTTCTATTTTTTTTTTTAGATTTACATCTAGTATAAATTAGGGATGTAACGGTATGAAAATTTCATATCACGATTATAGTGACCAAAGTTATCACAATTATCAATATTATCACGGTTTTGTTAAAATTAGATGAAAACGTTCAAAAAGAACTGATACACACACTGAAAACATTTCAATAAGTTTTATATTTGAAAATCAACAAACAACAAATACAATTAGCAGCTATATGCACTTTTTTTAAGCAAAAACATTCAATTAACATTAACATGAAGCCCTAATAATAATAATAATAAATCACGTGTGTGTATATATATATATATATATATATACACACACACACAATGTGATTTCCGTTTGTGATCATGTGATCTTCGGTTAGGAGATGCTTTTTAAAGCAAAGTTGGGGTTGATTTCGAGTTCACATGCAAACATAAATAGAATAAGATAAATAAAATTTAAAAATTTTAATGTAAGACAACATATTTTTCATCAGTGATAGAAATATGATTTAAGACGGTAGTGTAAGCAAGTTTAGTTTGAAAACGTTTAATAGTAAATAAGACACAATTAGACAATATTTGAATAAAATAATAATAATAATAAATCACGTGTGTGTATATATATATATATACATATATATACACACAATGTGATTTCCGTTTGTGATCAAGTGATCTTCGGTTAGGAGATCTTGTGATGCTTTTTAAAGCAAAGTTGGGGTTGATTTCGAGTTCACATACAAACATAAATAGAATAGGCTAATAAAATTTTTTAATTTTAATGTAAGACAACATATTTTTCATCAGTGATAGAAATATGATTTAAGACGGTAGTGTAAGCAAGTTTAGTTTGAAAACGTTTAATAGTAAATAAGACACAATTAGACAATATTTGAATAAAATAATAATAATAATAAT
>NW_015505287.1:366578-390520 GCF_001515645.1 Sinocyclocheilus grahami | reverse complement strand
TTATACGAGACAGTAATGCCCTGCACCCTTCATAGAACACACTTCTCTGTGCGAAAGGCTCTGCCCTTCGAAGGTAGTAGGGATGCTCACTTCTGTTTGGAAGTCGCCCCATGTCTCTATAATAAATATTTATTTGCAACAACTGATGGAGTACTGAATGCTGCACGCACGCGTAGCGTTGTCAAGGTAACATTTGGTCAGTCATTCCCTTCGCCGAGGGAGTTTCAAACGCTTATACGAGACAGTAATGCCCTGCACCCTTCATAGAACACACTTCAAGGGCTCTGCCCTTCAAAGGGAGTAGGGCATAGGGATGCTCACTTCTGTTTGGAAGTCGCCCTCATGTCTCTTGTATCACCGCAGAGGTGCAGACACGCTCTCTCGTTTCATTCAAATGCAGCTTGTCGTCTTGCGCCTCAGTTTTTGATTGTATTGAAAATGAAATCAGAGGAATTTAGTATTAATACTACTATAATTTTGCTGTAGTGATCATATTGTCCTGACGATTGTTTTGCACACTGTTCATAATGGATTTATACGATTTCAAAACATTAATCTCAATTCAATATTTCATATCCCCGTATTTATATATTATTTTAGGTAAACAAAAAAAAATCAGTGTAATAAGTTAACTATGAATATACAATACATTATCCCTTAAATGTCAACCTTATAGTTTGAACGTTCGTTCGTCTTGGCTCAAAGCCACTTGCTGAGAACTTTTCTTCGCGGAAGCTTTGCGTTAAACAAGTGAGATAACGAAATATTTCATCTCTAATCAATATTTTTTGTCCAATTATTTGCACATTAATTTTGGTATTGAGGTAAAAGTTACCTTGCATTCGCTATATAACAGTGGGGGGTGGTCACGAAGATGACGGAACAAATTTGACACGTTTCCCCCTTTTGCAGCGACTTTCTTCTTGCAAGATCAGCAGACAGGGTGACCGTCCTCGATTAAATTGCCTTCAGGACTCTTGTAAAAGCCAAAATACGACCAGACCATCGATTTGGTCCTCATAGATGGCTGAAAAATCTCCCGAGTGCTGTCAACTCCCTTCCGCCATTTCGTCTCGTGCAAACAACAACAACACTGCATGCTGCTTCTGCGTCAGACTGATGCTGGCTGGACAGGATTTACCGCGAGTTTTCAAAATTGCGATAATCAAACACGGTTTTGATGATAATTAAATTTTAAACGGTAATACTAACCGTCAGGGCATTGTATCGTGATTTATCATAAAACCGGTAATCGTTACATCCCTAGTAGAAATACTTAACTTTGTTTAATTTCAATTACCAAAAACAACTTTTAATTGTTTTGAGTTTTAGTTAGTTATATCAACACTGTAATGGACAATGCTGAAGAAATTGCCCTTTTAACATGGTTTTGCTCAAGATTTGCTATGCTTTTTGCATGGCTAACCAGTTTTGCTTTAGTAACTCTTTGAGGGAAAACCTGAGGAGAATGAAATGTAGCGAGGGTGTCGCGGATACACCAGAGAGACGCTGGAGAGGGAGGGGAGGAAAGTTTGAATGTAGAGACTTGTGCTCAGACGGTCTGCACACTGAGGAGGGAGTGCCGTTATGTTAACACAGAGGCCTTTCAGTCACACCACCCGCTGTATAATCGAATGGAGGCAGGAATGACATAGTCTTCCTCACAAGACATTCAATATGACATAAGCTTTGCATTATTAATCTGCCTTGCACTTACTGTGTGCTGAAGCTCCCAAGGGTGTTCTATCTGGATTAACATGAGTACACATATGGCAGTTTTCTTTTAATATAATACATCCAAAACAGCAAAAACAAACAACAAATGTAAAAATGTTTAGCTCAAGGAAACTAGGCAGACGTCTCCTTGTCTCTGGTATTTAATAAAACCATAATGTATTGGGCTAGCTGCAGGTGTAACCAAATAGATAAATGTATTGTGTATGTGTAAGGAATAATGTACTGTTGGTTAGTCATTATCACAAAATCAATCCTCCTTCCGGTTCCTTGTTCTTCAGAGCTTGTTTTAATTGGTGACTCCTGAGCTTCCAGCCATTTATCAAAGGTTTTCTGCTCACCATATATATTACAATTAAAGGGATAGTTCATCCAATTTACTCACCCTTATGTTGTTCCAAACCTGTATGCATTTCTTTCTTTAGCAGAACACAAAAGAAGATACTTTGAAAAATGTGGGTAACCAAATGGTTTTGGTTACCATCGACTTCCACTGTATGCAAAAAGGAATCCTGTTAAGACATTTCTTGAAATATATTCTTTTATGTTCCACAGAAGAAATAAATTTCATTTTTGGGTGAACATTAAGTTCTGAAATCAAGGTTTCTAGAGGTTAAATTAAAGGTTTCTTGGGTTAAATTAAATGAACAGTTTTTAATGCCCCCACCCACACACCCAGTAGTCAGCTGTATAAAGAATAGGCTGATCAGATATTGACTATATTTGTCACTCAGTTTAAAAAATCTGCCATGTCACCTGATAAATTAATAAACAAGAAATCCATATATGAACTCATAAGTGCTATTTTGCTGAGCTTTTTGATTGAGTTGATTATTTCTGATTATTTTTATTCTTTCAGGTTTGATTTTTGTGCTGATCAGTCTGAGAAGCGTCCATCTGAGAACTTGGGTCAGGTGCTGTTTGGAGAAAGAATTGAGCCGTCCCCGTATAAGGTATATTACACAACGTTCTTGTAGGTCAGAGCTTAGCACTAGCAATGCCAAGGCCATGGGTTCAATCCCTTGGGAATGCATGAACTGATATAATGTATACCTTGAGTGCAACATACAGAGGTTGGACAAAATAATGTGAACACCCATTACTAAAGGGGTTACTGTAATTTGTGTAGACTACAGTGGGGAAAAAAATAATAATAAATACCAAATAAATAATTATTTGGTGTTTCAAGAACAGATGTCGTTACGATTATGACTTTGTAGACAAAGTTATCAGTGAAGAAGAGTAGTCAGCGAATGTGAATGATAGGGACCATCAAACACTAAGTAGAACTGTGTCCAAACAACACAGAACTACTGCAGCAAAATGACTGCAAACCTCAGTATTCACTTTGGAGACCCTGTTTCCACAAAATCCAACCACAGAGAACTTCACAAAGCCAACATCCATAATAAAACTTTAATCACAAACACCAATGCTAAAATGTGACCCTGGAGCACAAAACCAGTCTTAAGTCGCTGGGGTATATTTGTAGCAATATCCAAAAATACATTGTATGGGTCAAAATGATAGATTTTTCTTTTATGCCAAAAATCATTAGGACATTAAGTAAAGATCATGTTCCATGAAGATATTTTGTAAATTTCCTACTGTAAATATATTAAAACTTAATTTTTGATGAGTAATATGCATTGCTGAGAACTTCATTTGGACAACTTTTAAAGGCGATTGTCTCAGTATTGTGATTTTTTTTGCACCCTCAGATTCCAGATTTTAAAATAGTTGTATCCTAACAAACCATATATCAATAGAAAGCTTAAGTATTCAGCTTTCAGATGATATATAAATCTCAATTTCAAAAAAATTTACCTTATGACTGGTTTTGTGGTCCAGGGTCACAAATGTCAAAAAAGAAAAGGGGTCATGATTATAAAACCTGGACAGTTGAAGCACCAAGATGAACTTCAACCTCTGCCCAGGCCAGGCAAATCACCTGAATAGACTACATCAGACTACACTGGGCAGTTTTGGAGAGAAGAGTGAGAAGCAAATTGCCTCCTCAAACATCTCTGAAACAGCTGGCAGATGTTCTGATAGACAACATTCATCTGTACATGTTGTATAAATCTATTTTAAGAAGGTTGGAAGCTGTATTAAAGGCAAATGATGCTAAAACACCTTAATAATGAAATACTGCCTATTTCCCATGTGTTCACAGTATCACCTTGGATAAAAGACTCTGTCATATGCGGCTCTGACTTTGTCCTTATTGACATATACATTGCACTAAAATTATTCTATTATTCTTTTTAGTATAGCATTTTATTCTGTATAATCTGAGTTTTTGTTTTTCTTCTTTTGGTATTGAGGTAAAAGTTACCTTGCATTCGCTATATAACAGTGGGGGGTGGTCACGAAGATGACGGAACAAATTTGACACGTTTCCCCCTTTTGCAGCGACTTTCTTCTTGCAAGATCAGCAGACAGGGTGACCGTCCTCGATTAAATTGCCTTCAGGACTCTTGTAAAAGCCAAAATACGACCAGACCATCGATTTGGTCCTCATAGATGGCTGAAAAATCTCCCGAGTGCTGTCAACTCCCTTCCGCCATTTCGTCTCGTGCAAACAACAACAACACTGCATGCTGCTTCTGCGTCAGACTGATGCTGGCTGGACAGGATTTACCGCGAGTTTTCAAAATTGCGATAATCAAACACGGTTTTGATGATAATTAAATTTTAAACGGTAATACTAACCGTCAGGGCATTTTATCGTGATTTATCATAAAACCGGTAATCGTTACATCCCTAGTAGAAATACTTAACTTTGTTTAATTTCAATTACCAAAAACAACTTTTAATTGTTTTGAGTTTTAGTTAGTTATATCAACACTGTAATGGACAATGCTGAAGAAATTGCCCTTTTAACATGGTTTTGCTCAAGATTTGCTATGCTTTTTGCATGGCTAACCAGTTTTGCTTTAGTAACTCTTTGAGGGAAAACCTGAGGAGAATGAAATGTAGCGAGGGTGTCGCGGATACACCAGAGAGACGCTGGAGAGGGAGGGGAGGAAAGTTTGAATGTAGAGACTTGTGCTCAGACGGTCTGCACACTGAGGAGGGAGTGCCGTTATGTTAACACAGAGGCCTTTCAGTCACACCACCCGCTGTATAATCGAATGGAGGCAGGAATGACATAGTCTTCCTCACAAGACATTCAATATGACATAAGCTTTGCATTATTAATCTGCCTTGCACTTACTGTGTGCTGAAGCTCCCAAGGGTGTTCTATCTGGATTAACATGAGTACACATATGGCAGTAATATAATAATATAATACATCCAAAACAGCAAAAACAAACAACAAATGTAAAAATGTTTAGCTCAAGGAAACTAGGCAGTTGTCTCTGGAGGGTCGTTAAAAATATAAATAATTGCTATACATTGTTGTTGTGTATATATATGAGATAACCATATGTTGTTGTTGTTGTTGTTGTTGAGTTAAAACAATGAATATCAATATTTCTTTGTGTTGAAATGTGCCTTGAAATCTAACTTTTTTTATATATATATATATATATATATATATATATATATATATATATATTATTACAATTAAAGGGATAGTTATCACCCTCATGTTGTTCCAAACCTGTGTACATTTCTTTCTTCTGCAGAGCACAAAATAATATATTTTTAAAAATGTGACCCAGGACCAGTAAAAAATTTAGAAATGTAGATTTATACATCATCTGAATGCTGAATAATTAAGCTTTCCATTGAAGTATGGTTTGTTAGGACAGGACTTGCTGAGATACAACTATTTGAAAATCTGGAATCTGAGGGTGCAAAAAGAATCTAAACATTGAGAAAATCGCCTTTAAAGTTGTCCAAATGAAGTTCTTAGCAATGCATATTACTAATAAAAAATTAACTTTTGATATATTTACAGTAGGAAATTTACAAAATATCTTCATGAATCATGATCTTTATGTATTAATGATTTTGGCATAAAAGAAAAATTGATAATTTTGACCCATACAATGTATTGTTGGCTATTGCTACAAATATACCCGTGCGAATTATGACTGGTTTTGTGGTCCAGGGACCAGGGTTGCCATTGGCTCCTACATGTAAAAAGGAATCCCGTTGAGACATTTCTCAGAATAACTTCAAGTTCCACAGAAATAATAATTGTCATTTTTGGTTGGACTATCCTTTTAAGACTGAATTCTGAGGCTTCAAAATTAAGGTTTCTAGACGCATGTAAGAATATGCTCACAGAGAAGCTCTTGAGAGGTTACAGAAGCCTCTTTGCTGCAAACTATACACGTCCTATTATGTTTGAGTGATACTAAAAACCCTCTGTAGTCCATGAATGTTTGTTGTTTAATGTTTAGGTTAATAACAGTTAAATTATTTGTTAACCTGTGCATACTTTTAATGCCCACACACACCCATTAGTCAACTGTATTAAGTAGAGCCCAACCGATATGGGTTTTTTGGGGCCGATACCGATATTTGGGAGTAAAAAAAGGCCGATATCGATATATCTGCTGATATTCTTTGTGTATATTATAGTACAGTACCAGTCAAAAGTTTGGACACTTTCCCATTCATGTGTCCAAACATTTGACTGGTACTATATATAGAATACAGTATATACAGTGGGTACGGAAAGTATTCAGACCCCCTTGAATTTTTCACTCTTTGTTATATTGCAGCCATTTGCTAAAATCATTTAAGTACATTTTTTTTCCTCATTAATGTACAAACAGCACCCCATATTGACAGAAAAACACAGAATTGTTGACATTTTTGCAGATTTATTAAAAAAGAAAAACTGAAATATCACATGGTCCTAAGTATTCAGACCCTTTGCTGTGACACTCATATATTCACTCAAATGTGGTGATCAAACACTTATAATGACGTGACAAAGATATGTAATGATGGAGGCAGGGCATTTAACAATTTAACTATAAACTTTATTCAAAATGAGTCTGACATCAGTGCACTGAACAGTAAAGTTGAAGTTTATTCAACTTTAATTCAGTTCAGTTCCATTCAACTTTATTCCGTTGAAGTTTATTTCACTTTGGAACATACATTCACGGATTTACGCTACTGTCTTCACACACAGATGGAACTTACTAGAGAAGTGTTAAGTGTGACAATTTACCTCTGTAAATAAATATAAATTCACGTCTCGCGCACTTTAATGCCCTTTGAATGCAACGTGTACATTCTCTTGGAACTGGAATCATGGCGGAATATCACGTGAAGTCCACTTCGCAGGGCACTTATGGTCGAATAAGCCAACGCTTGAATGCTGCTGCCTGAACAAGAGTTCTCCTTACTGAAGTGAAAGTGTTGGCTGGTGTCACTATCTCGCGAACGCGCCAGAGGATCTCCACCAAATTCGGGGATCCCTTCAGTTCGAGAAGCCCTCTAGAACGCAACCCTCCACGCGTCGGTAGCCCCCCGGGATCGCTAGATCGGTCGGCGCCGGACCACGATTTTAACCGCCCGTAACTCCCGAACCACGGGGGGCTATCGACGCGGGGGGGGTCTCATTCGAAAGAGGGCCTTGAGACATACACTCGATTCGCGTTCGAGAGGGTTCCTCGAGCTGAAGGGATCCCCCGAATTTGGTGCGGATCTGCCGCGCCGTTACGGAGATATGGCCGTTCAAAGTTTCAATGGTTTTCCATAGACTTAAGCTTTAAAGCGTTTCATCCAGGTTGCCAGTAGCAAACAATGGAGCGTGCTCTGCTGGACAAACTAAATAATCACACCATTTCAAGCATTTTATCTGATTTATACAGGTGCGTCTTAATAAATTAGAATGTCGTGGAAAAGTTCATTTATTTCAGTAATTCAACTCAATTGTGAAACTCGTGTATTAAATAAATCCAATGCACACAGACTGAAGTAGTTTAAGTCTTTGGTTATTTTAATTGTGGTGATTTTGGCTCACATTTAACACAAACCCACCCAATTCACTATCTCAACAAATTAGAATACGTCATAAGACCAATTTAAAAAAAAAATTGTTTTAGTGAATTGTTGGCCTTCTGGAAAGTATGTTCATTTACTGTACATGTACTCAATACTTGGTAGGGGCTCCTTTTGCTTTACTTACTGCCTCAATTCGGCGTGGCACTGCTGAGGTAGTATGGAAGCCCAGGTTTCTCTGACAGTGGCCTTCAGTGACGTTCACTCAAATTCTTGAATCGATTTTGCTTGTCAATCCTCATAAGGCTGCGGTTCTCTCTGTTGGTTGTGCATCTTTTTCTTCCACACTTTTTCCTTCCACTCAACTTTCTGTAAACATGCTTGGATACAGCACTCTGTGAACAGCCAGCTTCTTTGGCAATGAATGTTTGTGGCTTACCCTCCTTGTGAAGGGTGTCAATGATTGTCTTCTGGACAACTGTCAGATCAGCAGTCTTCCCCATGATTGTGTAGCCTAGTGAACCAAACTGAGAGACCATTTTGAAGGCTCAGGAAAACTTTGCAGGTGTTTTGAGTTGATTAGCTGATTGGCATGTCACCATATTCTAATTTGTTGAGAATAGTGAATTGGTGGGTTTTTGTTAAATGTGAGCCAAAATCATCACAATTAAAAGAACCAAAGACTTAAACTACTTCAGTCTGTGTGCATTGAATTTATTTAATACACGAGTTTCACAATTTGAGTTGAATTACTGAAATGAACTTTTCCACAACATTCTAATTTGAGATGCTCCTGTATGTTCTGTAAAAAAAAATTAATATCGGCGGCATATTCGCCGATACAGATATATCGGCCGATAATATCGGCTAAACGATATATCGGTCGGACTCTAGTATTAAGAATAGGCCGATCAGATATTGACACTATTTTTTCACTCAATTTAAGCATTTAATCATGTCACCTGATAAATGATTAAGCAAGAAACCTGTATTTGAAGTGCTGTTTTGATTGAGCTGAGCTTTTTTTTTCTGATTACAACTTGATTCTTTTTATTCTTTCAGGTTTGATTTTTGTGCTGATCAGTCCGAGAAGCGTCCATCTGAGAACTTGGGTCAGGTGCTGTTTGGAGAAAGAATCGAGCCATCCCCGTACAAGGTATATTACACAATGTTCTTGTAGCTCAGAGCTTGGCACTAGCAATGCCAAGGCCGTGGGTTCAATGCCTTGGGAATGCATAAACTGATAAAGTGAGTGTAACACAATAAATAATGTGAACACATTATACTATAGGGGTTCATATAATTTGTGTACAGTGGGAAAAACAAATGTTGCGATTGTCTTCCAAAAAGGACAAATCATGAAAGCTTGCAACAGCCCAATTCTTTGGTGTTCTAAGAACAAAGATACGATTATTATTGTGTACACAAAGCATGGCAAGACTTCACCAGTGAAGAAGAGTAGTCGGTGAAAACGAAGGTGTCCAAACAACACAGAATTACTGCAAACAGCAAACCTCAGTATTCACCTTGAAGACTCTGTTTCCACAAAAAGAAATCACCAAGAATTTCACAAAGCCGACATCCATGAAAGAGCTGCAGTTAATAAAACTTTAATTACAGACACAAATGCTAAGATGTGGTGTCATGATCATAAAACCTGGAGAGTTGAAGCACCAAGATGAACTGAAAATCTTGAACAATTGAATATTATCAAACCACAATGGGCAGTTTTGGAGAGAAGAGTGAGAAGCAAATTGAATCCGGTAGATGTTCTGATGGACATCATTCATCTGTACATTCAAAAGTTGTATGAATCTGTTTTAAGGATGGAAGCTATATTCAAGGCAAATGGTGCTAATACACCTTAATAATGAAATATTGCCTATTTCCCATGTGTTCACATTATCACCTTGGATAAAAGTCTCTGTCATATGCAGCCTCTGTCTTTGTCTTTATTGAAATGTTCTTTTTATTATAGCATTTTATTCTGTAATATGAGTTTGTTTGTTTTTCTTCTAGTTTTCCTTCAAGAAGAATTTGGAGTGCCAGAGTGTCTGTCTTAAATCTTACAACACAGAGAAAACTGAGGATAAGGCCAAGCTGGAGTTTCTCAAGAAGGGAATGCTCCTCAATTACCAACACCACTGGTGAGTTAGCCGCTCAGTATCTCTCTGTGCTGAAACACAGCACTGTAACGAAGCATAGCTTCTCATCACTTACTTGACTCTCTCAGGATTGTCGATAATATGCCGGTGACCTGGTGTTACGATGTGGAGGACAATCAGAAGTTCTGTAATCCAGGCTTCCCCATTGGTTGCTATGTCACAGATACGGGACGGGCCAAAGATGCCTGTGTGGTCAATGTAAGTAACACTTACCAGTCTTTTCATAGGCCATATAATTGTTCTGTTTAATGCAAATTGTTCACGCAGTGGTTTCATTTTCATGCAGGCTGACTTCAATGACAAAGACACCTTTTACATCTTCAACCATGTGGACATCACCATTTTCTACCACATTGTGGAGAACGAGGCTGCTGGTGCCAGACTGGTTGCGGCTAAATTAGAGCCCAAAAGGTATTTGAAGCTCTTCTAACCAATAATAAGGCAGCAGAGAAGGGTGCAATTTAGCCAATTAAGATCTAACAAAAAGCAACAATATATTTAAATATTTAATTGTCAAATTAAGCGTAACGATAGGGTATTTGATTTAATATGTAAATATGGACTATGTTTCTTGTCTCTTTTTAAAGCTATAAGCACACCAACTTGGAGAAACCAGACTGCACAGGACCTCCCATGAGTCTGGGCAACAAGTTCAATGGAGATATCAAGATTCCCTACACTTACTCCGTCAAGTTTGTGGTCAGTGGTTAAGATACTTCCATATCAGCCTTAAAGGGTTTGTTTACCTTAAAATGAACAGTCTGTCATCATTTACTCACCCACATGTCATTCCGAACCCATTAGACTTTCGTTCATTTTTGGAACAGAAAATTACGCAGTGTAGTCTTTATTCAGTCATAAAAACAGAATTCACAGTTTAACGCGGAATGTCACGGAATGTGTCAAATTTTGAATTAATTAATCAAAAGTAGGTCATTACACTTAAATCAAATCATGATATGGATTAGTATCTGTAAATATTAAGCCGCAAAAGTCGATTTAAAGTCGTGACACTCGCGGTGATTTCAGCTTCTGCCGTCTCACTAAATGAGGACGTAAACACATGAACAACGTTTCCAGAACTGCTCTGAGAGTCACTTCATGAACATTTTAGCATTTGATTTGAGTAAAACTAGCATCATATCTCGTACACAGAACTGTAAAGGTATTCACGGCAACCCGTCAAAATAAAAGTCCGGTTTGATTTGAAGACATTGTGCCTATAACTATTTTTCCAGTAGAATGTACATAGCCTACTACTACTACTAAAATGAAACAAACATTATTTTTTTAAGGAATAATCACACAAAACATTTCTTCCATGTTTTAATTTTAATAGTAAATCCCCTTTGTTTGCCAAAAAATCTTGTTTGCTTAATTTTCAATAATTAAAAGATAAATGATCATTTAAATTAATGTTTTATGCCTTCATTTGTTAACCAGGAAAATGTAAATACACAACACAGAATATCTGAGGGAAAAAAATGTCGTTAGGCTACTTTAAGAAAAAAATGAATAAATCAAGTTGTTTTATGCATTCAAATAAGTAGACATGCTAAAACACAGAATTTGGTAACAATAAAAAATATAAATAATATGGTGAGAAAAAAGAAAACATTTCATAGGGCCCTAAACATGTAATTTTTGTTAAACTTTTAATACATTGATGTAAAAATGTAATTAGACATGCTTTTTAATTAATACAATTTAATTTAATATTCTATTAAAAGGAGTCGAGAAAAATTTAAACGGAAAAAAAACGGAATTTGGAAAAAAAATAAAATGGAATTTAGGAAAAAATAAAACTGATTTCATAGGGCCCCAACTATCCCTCAGCCTTGCCGCGCCACCCAGTTTGGGAACCACTGCTTTATTCTTTTAAATAGATACATTAATCGTGTTTATTATAGATTTTATAAAAAGTTGATTTCAAAATGAACCTTCTTTGCATTTTTTTGTTTTTCAGTTTGAATAAAAGACTATTTTTCCCTATATATTTCATCATTGAGGATTTCTTTAAAAAAGTCAAAAAATCTCGTCTCGTTCTCATGAACCCAGTTTCGTGTCTCGTCTCGTCTCATGGGATAAGTGTCTCGTCACACCCCTAGTAGTTTATATACATAACTTAAATCATTTGCATCTCTTTTCCTCTTCATTTAAAGGTCCCATATTGTACACCTTTCTGGAGTTTTATTTTAGGTTTTGATGTCCTTAAGAATATATATTTGCGGTATAAGTACCAAAAACCATCTCAATATATATTTACAGCTCCTTTCTCAGGAGCTCTGCTGAGAACAGGTTGATTTTGGTCTGTCTAATTAATATTCATGAGCCTCTCTTCTGATTGGCCTGTTGTTTTCTGAGTGATGCATGGCCAGGACAACCACAGGTAACTAGGGTCAGCGACGTCACAGCGCTAGCTGGAGGCAGCAAAACAAAGGGGAAACTGGAGGCGGCCCATTCAAACCAGCGCAGATTCGGCTACATAAGGAGCTTAAAATATCATCTTGTTGTGATGTTTTGTGCCAGAATCGATGTAATACAGCATCAAATTAGAAATTTGATCGCATATGCTGCCACTGCCAGACAAAAAACCGACAACAGCTGAACTGTAAAGGTATTCACGGCAACCCGTCAAAATAAAAGTCCGGTTTGATTTGAAGACATTGTGCCTATAACTATTTTTCCAGTAGAATGTACATAGCCTACTACTACTACTAAAATGAAACAAACATTATTTTTTTAAGGAATAATCACACAAAACATTTCTTCCATGTTTTAATTTTAATAGTAAATCCCCTTTGTTTGCCAAAAAATCTTGTTTGCTTAATTTTCAATAATTAAAAGATAAATGATCATTTAAATTAATGTTTTATGCCTTCATTTGTTAACCAGGAAAATGTAAATACACAACACAGAATATCTGAGGGAAAAAAATGTCGTTAGGCTACTTTAAGAAAAAAATGAATAAATCAAGTTGTTTTATGCATTCAAATAAGTAGACATGCTAAAACACAGAATTTGGTAACAATAAAAAATATAAATAATATGGTGAGAAAAAAGAAAACATTTCATAGGGCCCTAAACATGTAATTTTTGTTAAACTTTTAATACATTGATGTAAAAATGTATAGTTTCATGATTTTAATTAATTAGACATGCTTTTTAATTAATACAATTTAATTTAATATTCTATTAAAAGGAGTCGAGAAAAATTTAAACGAAAAAAAAACTGAATCCAGAAAAATTTAAATGGAAAAAAAACGGAATTTGGAAAAAAAATAAAATGGAATTTAGGAAAAAATAAAACTGATTTCATAGGGCCCCAACTATCCCTCAGCCTTGCCGCGCCACCCAGTTTGGGAACCACTGCTTTATTCTTTTAAATAGATACATTAATCGTGTTTATTATAGATTTTATAAAAAGTTGATTTCAAAATGAACCTTCTTTGCATTTTTTTGTTTTTCAGTTTGAATAAAAGACTATTTTTCCCTATATATTTCATCATTGAGGATTTCTTTAAAAAAGTCAAAAAATCTCGTCTCGTTCTCATGAACCCAGTTTCGTGTCTCGTCTCGTCTCATGGGATAAGTGTCTCGTCACACCCCTAGTAGTTTATATACATAACTTAAATCATTTGCATCTCTTTTCCTCTTCATTTAAAGGTCCCATATTGTACACCTTTCTGGAGTTTTATTTTAGGTTTTGATGTCCTTAAGAATATATATTTGCGGTATAAGTACCAAAAACCATCTCAATATATATTTACAGCTCCTTTCTCAGGAGCTCTGCTGAGAACAGGTTGATTTTGGTCTGTCTAATTAATATTCATGAGCCTCTCTTCTGATTGGCCTGTTGTTTTCTGAGTGATGCATGGCCAGGCATGGCCAGGCCAACCACAGGTAACTAGGGTCAGACGACGTCACAGCGCTAGCTGGAGGCAGCAAAACAAAGGGGAAACTGGAGGTGGCCCATTCAAACCAGCGCAGATTCGGCTACATAAGGAGCTTAAAATATCATCTTGTTGTGATGTTGGGTGCCAGAATCGATGTAATACAGCATCAAATTAGAAATTTGATCGCATATGCTGCCACTGCCAGACAAAAAACCGACAACAGCTGTGGTTAAACGCGATAAAACGAGCAGACTTGACAGAAACGATCGGAAAAAATGCTCGCGTTTGCAGCGCACACTTATCAGAAAAGGTTAAATAAAGTTTTGTCTTTTGTTGTTATGGGCGCGTCTACAGATTTCTTGCCATATGTCTATGTTTCTTGCATCTCACGACTATGTC
Source organism: Sinocyclocheilus grahami (assembly GCF_001515645.1). Classification (NCBI taxonomy): domain Eukaryota; kingdom Metazoa; phylum Chordata; class Actinopteri; order Cypriniformes; family Cyprinidae; genus Sinocyclocheilus; species Sinocyclocheilus grahami. The sequence goes on along the minus strand of NW_015505287.1, from coordinate 376,410 downwards.
GTGTATGAAATAATATCTGTGTGCATGTGTGTAAAACAACAAACTGACAATTTATATGTAATCATTTGTAATTGTATACACATTGTTGTGATTAATTGTGGCTGGAGCAATAATGTAGCTGTAAAAATAGTTGCCTGCTGAAATTGAAATGTGTATATATATCTTCATCATGACTAGATAGACACGGTAAGTTTGTCTTAACTATACACGTTAGATGTGATCCACCTCATAGTAACAATCCTGTCAGATCGTCCATCCTTTGAGTGAGAGTGTAACGTTACAGGTCGGCCGATCTGGTTTCGTGGTTAAAGTTAACCTTTTCGACATGTGTCCGTGTTGTCCTTGCTCAGCAAAAGCATGGACGCAATGTTGTCTGGGGGTTTGGCAAAAGGAGAGTGGGACGGTGGGCGGTGCTCGGGGTGGTGACTGAAGGCAGTGACTGTGTAGTTCTGACGTCAACTTTTTACGGAAGTCACAACGGTTCGTGAAAAATAGCTAGAACTTTAAGCAGGCTGTGTGAATTTGACTGTGGACTGACTGTTTTGAAACTTATATGGTAGTTAAATAGCCCCTAGACCTCAGTTATCGTGAAAAAAGCCAGGAAATTTCAGTTTTGACAATATGGGACCTTTAAATTGAAAAGTGTTGTTCTGTGTTTTTCCACAAGGAGGCGTACTGGTATCATGCCACATGTTTTCTGTAAAGCAGGAGATTTTCCAATTATTGTCTAATAAATGTATAACTCAGTTTTGTGAAATATGCAAAAATACAGTGTTACATGAACTTCAACCAAAGCTTAAGTTCAGCTAAAAGTGTCACTGTTCATCTCATACTAGATGGATGAAAAATAAAATGATCATTACATTTAAAATTATAATTTGAAAGACTTTGCAATCTAATCATCATCACAAACTATGTAATTATGTTCATTTCGCTTTATATGCATGTTGTTATAGACCTACCTAAAGTCTACAATGCATGAATCAATTTGATACAATATGTAAGTGTCTGTGCTCTGTCCCTCTATCAACCAGGGGCTTCTTTTATTCTGTAAGAGATTGTAGACCCCTGCTGTAAAGTGATTTATTATATCAGTATTTCCGCAGAGCTCTTGGTTTTTGTGGATAACTGCTGGTTTGGTGTTTGCAGGAGGACAAACTGATTCGCTGGGCCTCTAGATGGGATTACATTCTTGAGTCTATGCCGCACACCAACATTCAGTGGTTTAGGTGAGGGCACATATTACACACATATGGCCCTGTCCCAAATGACACACTCAAAGTGGACATGTGTTCTCATATGCATTTGCGAAGCACTGTTCATGCATCCTTTGCAAAGCCCACCTTGGTTTGGGCTTTACAGCAAACTAAAGTATGACCCATGTGAAGTCCATAAATTAAAATAAATAAATCTTTTCCACAAATATTTAAAATCCATGTATTCCATGAATGGATACCATAGCTTCAAACAACACTATATGAGCTAGCGGCGGCATCTTGTGGCTGTCTACAGAACACCCTCAGACGGGGTCCAAAATCACTCGAGTAAAAATTCAAGTAAAAAATTGAGTTGGCGTGTATATGAAACTGTGATGATTACCAGCTGGCCAATAACTGAGCATTGATAGTAGCAAAGTTATGCATGACCTTTTTTTTGTGTTCAGTGTCTTGGGATGTGCATTCTAAAACACAGCATGCCAACCATCTTCCCAAATTTGTAATGAGGACCGTTTATAAATCTGTTGTCAACAAATGAGAAGCTTTAAGACCTCCCAGTTGTTTCCTGCCGAATAAAAAAAAAAGGCTATTTATATTTATTTAATTAAATATCAGTAATATTCCTGTTGTTTTGTTAAATTAATTTATTGTTATTATTATTCTTATTAAATACTCATTTTCTATAGTTTTTTATTGTAATTATATTCATACAGTACTAGTAGCGTAAAAGTAAATAGTATTATTGCTGTAGTAATTTTTCTTTATTGTTTTAATTAACATTTAAATATAAATATACATTGAATAATAACAATAATTGTTGTTATATTAAATACTCATTTTAAATTTACAGTACAATAGTTTTATTACAGTTAATATAGTAATGTATATATTTTTATCATTCAAATAATAAAACAAAAAACTTATTTGTAATAATAATATTGATGATGATTAATAATCACAAAAGTTGGATTGCAGGGACTGAGATTGTCATTTGGCCCAGGGTCCATATCCTAATAAACCCATGATGTATTTTAGCGAATATGTCCTAATATGTTTAGCTAAGATGTTCTGTTTTCTGCCGCCAGTATCATGAACTCTTTGGTCATCGTACTCTTCCTCTCGGGGATGGTTGCTATGATTATGCTCCGAACGCTCCATAAAGATATCGCCAGATACAACCAGATGGACTCTGTGGTGAGTTCTGCTTAACTGTCACATGTCACTGTCCACATGATCAATCCTCTCTTGTGAGCTTATATTTTAACACATACTTATTGTTTAATACAGCCAAGTTTTGTCTGTCACATAATAGACCATTTTTATGTTTGTATGCGTGTATAAAAGTATAGCAGTGTTTGGTTTGTAAGCTAATGAGCGTAACTTACAGAATGTGTGTTAATGTACTGTATGTCACTTGTGTTTGTGGTCTGGATTGTCTACTGCCAACAATGACGGTCACACTGATGAGGAGAGACAAGTGCACACACACACACCCTTGATATGAGTCACCCTAAATACACACTTCGCATTCAGATCTCTTTATATATCGTATGTTTGGTCCCTCCCATCCGGGGTTAGAGGTCAGACAGGCTCAGGCGTGATACACACATCTGTCGCTTTTACGTGTTCTCTCTTTCCTGTGTTTCACCGTGGCCCCTCCCCCGTCCTCTCACATCATACTCATTAAGGACAGACCGAGAGTGACACAGTGTATCATTGGTCTGAGCAGCAGCCGGTGTCTTTCCTTTGATTTCTGTTAGCTGTAATTGGGCTGTAGACCCAAACCCACGCCTGAACGGGGTTCCGTTAGTTCCTGCTATTGTTAAAACCTCGCTTTTCCACTCAATCTTTTCCAGGAGGATGCCCAGGAGGAATTTGGCTGGAAGCTTGTTCACGGAGACGTCTTCAGGCCTCCCAGGAAAGGCATGCTGTTGTCTGTGTTCCTGGGGTCTGGGACTCAGATCTTCATCATGACGTTTGTTACTCTCTGTAAGTGTATAGGCAGCTGAGCAATATAGCAAAACAGGAAAATTCAAGCCCTGATTGATAGAAAAAGACCAGTAGCAGATCAAAACATAGTTTTCTTTGTTTGCTTTAGAAATTTGTCTTTAGCATAAAAAAGACAAATATGCCATATAAATGTACACTACAATTCAAAAGTTTGGGGTCAGACTCAGAAATTGTAAAGCTTTTTAAAGAACGTTGTATTTTATTCAGCAAGGAAACATTCGTTTCATCAAAAGCAACAAGTTTAGAGAACAAGTTTTTTTTCATCAAATAATCCTGAAAAATTGATTTTCACAAAAATATTAAGCAGCACAAGTGTTTTCGACATTGATGATAGTAAGGAAAGTTTCTTGAGCAGCAAATCAGCATATTAGAATGTTTCTGAAGGATCATGTGACACTGAAGACTGGAGTAATGATGCTTAAAATTAATCTTTGTATCTTGTACGCACATAGAAATGAGTTTTTAACTTATAATAATATTTCACAATTTTACTGTTTTTACTGTATTTTTAATTAATTAGATGCAGCCTTGTTAAATAAAAGAGACCGTTCAACAACATTTAAAAAAGATCTTACCAACCCAAAATTTTAACTAGTAGTGAAAATTAGACATAAATAGGCATTAAAAAATGGTTTAAAAATAGCAGTGTATAAAAAAAAAATGTTTATGTCATGTGAGTGTTGTGGAGAGAGAAATGGTGAGAATGGAAAAATCAAGACATCCTTATAAAATGCAGTTTGACCAATATAGTCAGATTTTTGGACATTCATTTTATGGTAAATGTTACCAAAAATACTACTATTTTTACTTGCAGTAATTTTTGATAGGTGAATCAGTGTGTGAACCTGGACAGTTTTGCATTTGCTACATCTAAAATATGATATGATGGATTTTGTTGAGTTTTCGATTCTGAACTCATGTAACCCTGAACTTGACAACATGTTTTCTCCCTGTAGTTTTTGCCTGTTTGGGTTTCCTGTCACCTGCTAATCGTGGGGCTCTGATGACGTGTGCAGTGGTGCTATGGGTGCTCCTGGGTACTCCAGCTGGTTATGTGGCTGCCCGCTACTACAAATGTAAGTGCACAGCAGAGGATTGACCTTTGATCTCTTATCCTCCCTTCATTAGGATTGTCTGCAGTTCGTTAGATTTAATTAGTGTCAGAGGAGCCCTTTACATGAGCAGGCAGGCTACACACCCCTGCTGCTTTTTTGCTTTAGCTGTGTTCTACAGCTCGTGCAGAATACAATAAGAGCTTACTCTTCTTCTATTTACTATGATATCAGTTGTAGATCCATCTGCTGAGCTCTGTTTTAACATTGTTCGTATGACAGAAGTGTAATTGTCCCCTTTGATCTTCTCTGTTTTTCTTCTCTGATTAGAAACTGAATCATAATGGACATTTATGAGTTTACTTTCAATTGTTACAACAGCCTTTTTTTTGTCGTCCATCAACCACCAGTCTTGATGCACAGGATTGTGGTAAATCCTAGGCAGTATCTCAGTGCCTAATGGCTTCTATGCTTCTCATTACTTGGCTCACAATAGTGCAACCATCTCACAGAATCAGTCAGAAGAGAGGACATACATTGCAATGCAAATCCTAAATGAGATTATCATTAGTGCTCTAAAAATCTTATAAAATAATATGTTAAACACGGTATGTTAAATGTGAACTAGATGGTGTACTTTGAGTTAAATTTTTTTTAAATCCTCTTTGTGTGTGTGCATGCATTTTTATCTAATATTATCCACAGGACCTTGTGCAATGGAAGAGGAAATTGTGACTGTTCTCTTTTGACCAAAAAAACGTAATAATGAAGAATGTGACTGTTTTTAAGTGTTAGAATCTAGAGGGGGTAACTGAAAGAATGCTAATGAGTTTAATGAATTCCAACAACTGCTTTGAAGTCAGTAATAAAAAACAAAACACATTACAAATAATATAACTTTTTTTAAATATCTCACTGTAGAGTCTGATTCTGATATATTGATGTATTACAACTGTATTATATTGACTGCATTTTCTATTTGTGGTTTAATGTTTTTTTTTTTTTTGTATCTTTGTTGAAATGTGAGGTGAACTGCTCTCTCTCTCTCTCTCTCTCTCTCTCTCATTCCAGCCTTCGGTGGGGAGAAGTGGAAGACCAATGTTCTGTTGACAGCATTTCTCTGTCCAGGGTGGGTAAATGAAGAAATACATCATTCCTTTGAATTGAAATTTCAGTACATTAAAGGGTTAGTTCACCCAAAAATGAAAATTAGGCTGTGTTTTACTCACCCCAGAGGCATCCTAGGTGTATATGACTTTCTTCTTTCAGACGAATCCAGTCGGAGTTATATAAAAAATTGTCCTGGCTATTCCAAGCTCTATCATTGCAGTCAGTGACTGTTGCAGTGCTTCAGTCCAAAATAAGTTAATTTTAAGTTAACTTCACCCATTTTTGGGTGAACTAACCCTTTAAGCAGTTAAATGTAACAGTTAAAGGAACACTCCACTATTTTTGAAAATAGGCTCATTTTCAAACTCCCCTAGAGTTAAACAGTTGAGTTTTACCGTTTTCGAATCCATTCAGCCGATCTCCGGGTCTGGCGGTAGCACTTTTAGCTGTAGCTTAGCATAGATCATTGAATCTGATTAGACCGTTAGCATCTCACTCAAAAATGACCAAAGAGTTTCTATATTTTTCCTATTTAAAACTTGACTCTTCTGTAGTTACATCGTGTACTAAGACCGACGGAAAATAAAAAGTTGTGATTTTCTACGCCGATATCGCTAGGAACTATACTCTCATTCCGGCGTAATAATCAAGGAACTTTGCTGCCGTACTATGGGTGCAGCAGACGCAATGATATTACGCAGCGCCTGAAAATAGGCTAACTTCCATCAACATAACCAACGTGACCACCTGCTTGCACAGGAAGCGTGCTGGGGACTATTTTCAGGCGCTGCGTAATATCATTGCGTCTGCTGCACCCGTATGTACGGCAGCAAAGCTCCTTGATTATTACGCCAGAATGAGAGTGTAGTTCCTAGCCATATCAACTTTTTATTTTCCGTCGGTCTTAGTACACGATGTAATTACAGAAGAGTCAAGTTTTAAATAAGAAAAATATAGAAACTCTTTGGGGCATTTTTGAGCGAGATGCTAACGGTCTAATCAGATTCAATGATCTATGCTAAGCTACAGCTAAAAGTGCTACCGCCAGACCCGGAGATCGGCTAAATGGATTCGAAAACGGTAAAACTTAACTGTTTAACTCTAGGGGAGTTGGAAAATTAGCCTATTTTCAAAAATAGTGGAGTGTTCCTTTAATGGAAGATTTGGACCATTTTGCACTTTGAAATCTTGTGCGTTGACGTGTACCTTAAATATGGCTTGTTGTGAATAATACATTTACATGCTTTTTCAGAGTGGTGTTTGCTGATTTTTTCGTAATGAATCTGATTTTGTGGGGCGAGGGTTCATCAGCTGCCATGCCCTTTGGCACTCTGGTGGCCATCCTGGCTCTGTGGTTCTGTATCTCAGTGCCCCTCACCTTTATCGGAGCATACTTCGGTTTTAAGAAGAGTGTAAGCTTTCTTTACGTTGAAATTGTTTCGCAAAAGCCTTTTTTTTTTTTAAACTTCTGGTGTCAAAAAATCCAATTATCCCTGTTACTCTTTTTTTATAGTTATATATGTGTGCAATTTTGGTTCAATTTCAGGGCATTGAACATCCTGTGCGAACCAATCAGATCCCCAGACAGATTCCAGAGCAGTCCTTCTACACCAAACCTCTTCCTGGCATCGTCATGGGTGGAATCCTGCCATTCGGCTGCATCTTCATCCAGCTGTTCTTCATCCTCAACAGCATTTGGTTAGTGCTGATGATTAACAGTTGCTATGATTCCAATGATTACAAAAGCAAATGATAAAGTTCAGGTTTAGGGTTCGAACCCAAATGAAATCAAACCTCTTTAAAAGCACTTGCAGTTTTATTGAAATATTGTGTAAACCATTGATATTGCAGGTCTCATCAGATGTACTATATGTTTGGCTTCCTCTTCCTGGTCTTCATCATCCTGCTCATCACCTGCTCTGAGGCCACCATCCTCCTCTGCTATTTCCACCTGTGTGCTGAGGTAAGAGTACACGCAGCAAAATCCATATTACATATGCACACGTGTGACAGTATGCATATTTTGGAGAATCGTCGTTTTTTCCATTTGTTTTGTGTATATGCCGTCTCTTAGGACTATCACTGGCAGTGGCGCTCCTTCCTCACCAGCGGATTCACAGCTGTTTATTTCCTGGTCTATGCCATCCATTACTTCTTCTCTAAGCTGCAGATCAGTGGACTCGCCAGCACCATTCTTTACTTCGGCTACACCATGATCATGGCACTCATCTTCTTCCTCTTCACAGGTCTGTATGTGTGTAGAGTTAAGGTGCAGTCACTAGCGAAACTGCAGCAGAATTTAGTGGGCAGAAGAGGTCCATTGTTAGTTGTTTCTGTTCATGCCTCAACACATTGCGTGCCTCATTATCACAGGAAAATCAAGACACAGGGGTACTGGAGTGAAATGATTTTCTGTATATGCACAGCATTTAAACGTGTATCCATAAACTACATTAGCTTGGTTGGCCACTCAGTTTTGATTTTGTCGTCTTTGATTTTGAAGTAACGAGATTACAAGAAAAACATAAAAAATATTAGAAATAAAACCTCCTTGTCTCCAAAACATCAGTTCACTTGTTTTAATGTCTGAAGTTGTTCTCTGTGTTGATGATTTACCTTTGTTCCCTCAAACAATGCTTTTTGTATCTTGCTCTTCCATAATGTCAAACACTTTTATTGTTAAATGACTAGTAAAAGGGTAGCAATCTGTACAAGTACAACCTTGAGACCATCAGCACAACATCTTTATCTATTTCACTTCAGAAAAATGTCTGTTTCCAGAAATTATGTAGCTTTTTGTAGCAGATAGTTCCAATCTTTTCAGTTCAGAATTTTTACTCGAGTAAAAGGTTTTAGTGAGCGAGTCATCCACTCAACAGATTCTATTAAAAACGTTTTAATCAGGAATGCTACTGTGTGCGCTGATTTATTTTGTACGTGTATCCATAAACTACATTAGCTTGGTTGGCCACTCAGTTTTGATTTTGTCGTCTTTGATTTTGAGGTAACGAGATTACAAGAAAAACATAAAAAATATTAGAAATAAAACCTCCTTGTCTCCAAAACATCAGTTCACTTGTTTTAATGTCTGAAGTTGTTCTCTGTGTTGATGATTTACCTTTGTTCCCTCAAACAATGCTTTTTGTATCTTGCGCTTCCATAATGTCAAACACTTTTATTGTTAAATGACTAGTAAAAGGGTAGCAATCTGTACAAGTACAACCTTGAGACCATCAGCACAACATCTTTATCTATTTCACTTCAGAAAAATGTCTGTTTCCAGAAATGATGTAGCTTTTTGTAGCAGATAGTTCCAATCTTTTCAGTTCAGAATTTTTACTCGAGTAAAAGGTTTTAGTGAGCGAGTCATCCACTCAACAGATTCTATTAAAAACGTTTTAATCAGGAATGCTACTGTGTGCGCTGATTTATTTTGGCAATCAAAACAAATGGAGTCCTAAAGCCATAATAGGTGTGAGCAAAATATCAGCGCGTGCGCAGTGCGTTCAGAAAAGAAGGCCACGGAGAAAATCGCTTCATTGGCGAAATTAAATGGATAAACTGTAAATATTGTGTTTAAAATTAAAGTTCTATTTTAACTGTTGCGTAATAAGGAATATCACACTCGCAGTCGTCCTGTTTATTTTGAATATCATTACAGTTGTGAGTACATGAGCTTTGCTGAATCACATTTTTCCGTCCAGCACCCAGTACAGCTGCAGAGGGCCAAGACTGATGTAAGTCACAGAAAATGTCGAAAATAAACAAACCTTTTGTGTTTAATATAAAAGTGGAAGTAAGTCAAAATGCGTTAGAATGACCAGCAGGTGTCACTGTTCAATTAGGATTTGTAGATAGTCGAGGCACTAATTTGCCATGTACATATCCTCCTGAGAACCTGAAATAAACAGCTTTGTGAATTTAGTATTCTTTCATGTCATTACATTGTTTAGAGCATGAAAATGTATATTTTATTCATAAGTTATGCTATGTCCTCTGTAGAGGACACCAGGACTCAGTTTTTCTAAAAAATAAAATGACGAGTAGACATGAAAAGGTCAAATCAATGGGAATTTTTTTTTTAATCACCAATCAGTTTTTAGGTTTCAGGATTTTTTTATAACTAACTTTGTTTAAGGATGGTTCTCAACTATGTTATAAAATATATAACAAAATGATTTGATATACCGTTTTGCTTTATGCAATATGTGTGTAAAAATTCCATAAACTGGTTTTCCCTTTAAGCACAATGTTATCTATACACTGTAACTAATTTGCATATTAAAGTGCTGTTGGGACAGCATGTTGAAAAAAGAAGTGTGATAATGGGAGTAGTAATTGGCCAGATTTTCATAATATCTAATATTTCATAAGATTATTGATATATATATTTTTTTCCTATTCAATTCTTTTGTCTCCCAAAATGTATAATAAACATGCTTT
>NW_015505287.1:356683-365845 GCF_001515645.1 Sinocyclocheilus grahami | reverse complement strand
TGTTATAAAACATATAACAAAATGATTTGATATACCATTTTGCTTTATGCAATATGTGTGTAAAAATTCCATAAACTGGTTTTCCCTTTAAGCACAATGTTATCTGTACACTGTATCTAATTTGCATATTAAAGTGCTGTTGGGACAGCATGTTGAAAAAAGAAGTGTGATAATGGGAGTAGTAATTGGCCAGATTTTCATAATATCTAATATTTCATAAGATTATTGATATATATATTTTTTTCCTATTCAATTCTTTTGTCTCCCAAAATGTATAATAAACATGCTTTTAGTCCTGGTGTCCTCTACAGTGGACATGTATGAAATGATGTCCTGTTTCATAACAGGAAGACATATTTTGATTTGAAACCCCATAACATTTTTCTGAGATGTTGTTTTATGACAAACAATTTGAAAATTAATCAGATTTAAATTATAATTACAAAATATGATCATATTTCCATAAGGATGTGCAATTTTATCACTAAATTAATATCAGCCATTTTTCAAAACCAAGGAGAGGGAGTGGTGATAGTGAAACATCCAATCATTTGGTATCTCTGGAAAACCCTGAATGTGCTCTGTACGGGACATCCAGACTTAAAACTGTGACATGTGAGGTCTCAGAGAAATTCACTCAAATATAATGGCCTGGGTCTCAGGAGGATATAGATTGTTTTTTTTTTGGTTTTGGTTTTGTGTGTGTGTGACTCACCACATCAGTAATATGAAAATTTGCAAGGTTAATGCTGTGTGTGCATACGTGTTTGTGTGTGTGAGCCTTGTTTGTTTATCTCTTCTAGATGGCTGCTTCAGTCACTCTTTTGTTGTGCTCCTTTATTTTGGAGGAGACCAGAGTTTTATGGCTTCTCGTAATGGGTCTGGCCTATATTCCACACCTGAAAAAATGGCAACCAGCTTTGAGGGAAAGACGTATCCTACAGGAAAGGCAAGTCAGACAGTACCTTGACATTTCTATAGTGACAGATTGCTGGCTGAATTATTCCTGTCATTTTCGCTCACGTACACTGCAGAAATGTACACTGTTGACTTTCATACTATTATTAACACAATGAAGACTTTGATGAATAACAGCCATTTCCTGGCATCATACAGTGTTTAGCTGCGTTGAGTCATACACAGCTAAGGTTTACGGAGAACTTCACTGATATAACTCTCTCTCAAAAATAGGACATGTAGTTAGCTTATTTCAAACAAAAACATATTTATATTAATGTTTTTGTGTGTTTTTATGTATTATTCTGAGCAAAACACATTTTATTCATTTCTTTTTCGTGATGTTTTCCTTTTTGGAAGCACATTTTCACACTGAAGAGTGATAGCATCATCCAAAAACACTACAAGACACAGGTTAAGCCTATATTTATAGACTAGATTATGTTAATGACGAATACAGCTTACAATAAAACACTACTTCTGGCCCCGCTTTTTAAGTTGCATCTAAAACCAGTGAAATAATTGTCTATAGGGTACATTATGCGTTTAAACAGTATTGGTATCTCTCTACTTGTTTATTTCTTGCATGTTTGCCTAGAAGTTTTGTAAAGTGTCTAAATTATTTCAGTCCATTTCCATCTTTTTCCTATATCTTCATTTTTTGTTGTTTGCCCATGTGATTTGTTTTGTGTACATATATATGTGTATACACACACACACACACACATATATATATATATATATATATATATATATGGTAGTGAAGTGGCTTTATCAGCAGTAATATATTTTTCCTTTCAAGATTCTCTGTGATCCTTCCTCTCCATCATTCTTTCTTGTTAACGTGTTTCTCTGAACAATGGCTGACTGTGGCAGTGGTTCGTAAATAGTGTGGGTGGACAGCCTTTCTCTTTCAAACTCACTTCATATGAATGATCACTTTCTGGCTTCCATCAGGGTCCTGATCTGAGATCAGCTGATGCTTTCCAAATTCAAACTTTTAACTTGGTCACACAGATTCTCAGATGCTCTCAAATCAGCTATAAAGTGCAACTTCTCCCAACAGCCATTAAACCGGGGGGATTTTCACGGCTGAATCACTCTCTATTCTAATCCTGCTTGCTAAACGCTACATTTTGGGGCTCTTGTGCGTATTCAGACACCCAAATGAGGGAAAGCCTATTCATTGGATCAAAGGCTTGAGTGGTTTCCTTTAAGGACGAAATAAAAACTCCTGAGAGTGTGTCTGCTGGACAGCTCAGTGTTAGTCATCTGTGTTGTCGGCTTTAAGAGTGAATAACACCAGTCTCTTTTGTTTAATGAACACATTCAGCACGATAAAGAGTCTTTGTGGGGTTTTCTTGCAAACATAGATAGCATCAAGAATCAAGAAGCTGTAAGTAAACCTAAACTTCTCATAAGGTTCCTGAATTCTGAGCAGTGAAAAGTTGTCCATCTTTATTCTCGTTGGACAGTGCAGTGAAATTTTCAGTCTTACTTTATTATACTTCATAAACTTTGATATCTTCAAGTATTTATACATCACCCCCTGGTGGCTATGCAGAGTTTTATGATGGCTGATGTGCAAATGTCCATTTTTATTCTGCCTGTTGGCCATGGAAATATAGTCACGTGGTACACTTCAGTTTGTCACAAGCAATCATCATTTCAAATTCCTTTTTCACATCAGCATATCATAAGCTTTGTTAGTAATGTTTACCATTTTTGTAGGTCATGTGACAATAATGTGACAATTACATTTTGAAAAATATTGCCATAGAACAGTATTTTTAACAAATAAATACAGCTTTGATGAACAGAAGAGACGTCTTTTGAAAAAATCATCAATGATCATTTTTTTATTACAAAGGCACATAAATTGATAAATCACACTTGACTTTTTCATTGAGCTTTTTGAGTGTGTCCTGAGAAAATCAATCCAAATGAAATAATGGAGTTTGTCATGGTTCGTAGCACTACGGACTCTTTGATGAGGGCATAAAATGCAAAGAATGTCGGTCACCCAGAGACACCAAGACTTTCTCTCTCTCTCTCCCTCGCTCTCTTTTGTCTCCTCCTTTCCTTATGTTGTTCTCACTTTCTTTTTGTGGTACCTCAGCTTTGATGAAGTGATTTGCTGGAGTCCGTTTAATCTTTTTTGTCACAAAAAATAGTACATTTATAACACTAATTCAGTTCTCTTTTTTTGACTATGACCACATCCTTCCATCATGAATTGAATAATAAATAATTGAAATCCAGCAACTCTGAAACCATGACACAAATGACAAATGGTCTGTTTAACAGTGATTCGTCAGATGTGCTACTCTGATCTTTCAATATAATATCAAATCAAATATAACAATTCATTATTTTCATATTCCAAAACATCAAATCTCCATCATACTTTAAATATATGCCGTTTTTAAGCCCATCGTCAGATCTTTTTTTTGTTTGTCTGCAATTCAATTCAGTTTCAATTTAAAGTACTTTACTGGAATGATTGTGTTTACATACACATTGCCAAAGCATTATACACAAAACCAGTAATGAAAAAACTATTTTTCACAATTTTTTCTCCAAATTGTTTTTATTCAGTTAGCACAGACCTCCATTTTTGAGTGGAAAAAAGGATTATTTGTGTATAATTTTGCCAATGTTCACTCAAACACTGAGGTGTCTTATACACACGCGCACATGTTTACATACACATTGCCAAAGCATTATACACAAAACCAGTAATGAAAAAACTATTTTTCACAATTTTTTCCCCAAATTGTTTTTATTCAGTTAGCACAGACCTCCATTTTTGAGTGGAAAAAGGATTATTTGTGTATAATTTTGCCAATGTTCACTCAAACACTGAGGTGTCTTATACACACGTGCGCGCACACACATATAAATAAATATATTAGTGCTGTCAAAGGATTAATCGCTTCCAAAATAAAAGTTTTTGTTTACATTACATTACATTTAGTCATTTAGCAGATGCTTTTATCCAAAGCGATTTACAAATGAGGACAATGGAAGCAATCAAAATCAACAAAAGAGCAATGATATGCAAGTGCTATGACAAGTCTCAGTTAGCTTAACGCAGTACACATGGCAAGGTTTTTTTTAAATGATATCATAAATAAAAAGAAAACAGATAGAATAGAAAAAGAATAGAACAAGCTAGTGTTAGAGGCCTTTTTTGCTTTTGATAATTGTATAATAAATAAAAAGAAAACGGATAGAATACAAAAAGATTAGAAAAGCTAGTGTTCGTTTTTTTTAAGAAAACAAGCGTTTTTTTTAGAATAGAATTAGAATAGAGTGCTAGAGTTTAGAGGGTCAAATAAAGATGGAAGTATTTACATAATATATGTGTGTGTACTGTGTATATTTATTATGTATATATAAACACATGCGTGTATATATTTATGAAAAATGTTACGTTTATATATTAAATATATTTATATATGATATAAATTATATGACTATAAATATATACATGTAAATACATGTAAATATTTTCAAAATATGTGCTGTATGTGTGTGTATTTATATATGCATAATAAATATACACAATACACACACATATATTACGTAAACAAAAACTTTTATTTTGGATGCGATTAATCACAACTAATCGTTTGACAGCACTAATATATATATATGTATATATATATATATATATAAACAAACAATATGAGGAATATGCAATGATGATGGTAAATCAAGATTATGGATATTGTCCATGGTAGCACCGGAAATGACCAACTGGCATATATTGTCTTTGCTTTTTTGCCTCACCAAACACTTTTGGTCTCTCTTTTATCTTTCTCTTTCTCTTTCCTCCGCCCACTACAACCACTCGCTCTCTTTTTCCCGTCACGGCTCTTCTGGAGTCTTTGTCCCTCTGTCACACTGCAGACGTTCGTCACTCCCCTTCTCCTTTTTCCCCCTCAACCCTTTTTTTCCTCTCTCTTGCTGTCTTTCTTATTTTTGTCCCCCTCTTTCTCACTCTTTCATCCCCTTTTCACCTGGTAAAGAGGGTCAGTTGTGACCCTGTGTCTCGCGGGGCGTCCCGTCAGATTCTGATCAGTGGGGTGTCTCTTTGTCCTCTTTCAGTCGAGTCACAATAGGGCCGTGGAATGCCAGCGTGTCCGTGTCCAATCCTCACTCACCCCACAATGCCCCTGTGTCTATAACGGATCGCACAATCTGGTTATTTGGTTTGCTAGGAGTCAATAAAAACGCAAGGCCTTGAAAAGATGACCCCGTCTAGCCTGCGAACCCCTCCCAGAGCTTGTACAGGTCTTTCCTGGAATCAGACCCTCCCGTCTCACGTTTGCGTTCTCTTGCTTTATTTATGAAGAAGGATGGATGGCGGTTATTCACTAATTAAGAGGACTGACTCATTGCATCTGTTGATTTGGATGTTTGTTCCACTACATGCGCAAACCATCCTGGTAGAATCATCTCTTGGTGAACATTTAGACCAAATTCGACTGTTCTCCCCTACATTTTAATACTTGATGATGTTGAGTAATTGCAGATGTGTGTAGTAGTTCCTTTGGTAAAGTAGAAGTGGCCTTTAGAAGAGATCAGATTAGACTCCTGAAGTTAATTAATCCCACTTTATCCTGTTTCATACACTACACTGCCTTAATCCTCTCTAATGACTCCACTAAGACCTGTTTCATGTCCTCTGATATTGTTTTGTAGTTTTGAGGTTTGTTTTCCATTCAAATACTTTGTGACTTGACTGAAATGGCGCCACTGAAGTGAAAATAAGAATGGGAATGTCATAGGGGTCAGCATGTACAGTTAATCTCTGTTCTATCTTGAGGTTAATTATGCAATGAGTCCCAGTAAGTCTCCCTCTGATTGACGCTGGAGGGCGGTTGGAAGCGTGGATGATGGGATTTAGACCCTATTGAAGTCACTGAGGATCCTTGACACCCTCAAGAGAAGCAGCTATCAACTACTTCATTTAAAGCTTCTTAAGTGCTGTAGGACACGCATCCTTCACTTTTGCCATCCCAGCTTAAGTGTAGTTTATCTATTCTCTGTTCTCTATTGATTTCAACACAACGTTTAATTGATTGTGGAAATAAAGCTCTGTTCTGTTCTATTCTATTCTATTCTATTCCATAATGTTCTGTAGTGATGCATAATATATTAATACCATATCGGTTATCAGATGATATTATAGAGGTTTAAATTGATCTGCATTGGACGATATTGGGTATTTAGATTCCACTGGGACTATATACCACTATATACCATAAACTATATACCATATAGTTTCCACTGTGCGAACCCATAATAACCTGGAAAGAAATTGGCATTATGACCTGATACAATCTTCACAGCTAGAGACCCCATTAGTGTCCTCTTTGCCTGTGGCTCCAGCATTAGTCTGTGTTAACTTGCGGTTATGCTGAACTAAAGGCTATGAAACACTATTGTATTGTCTTCCATCACCTGTTGTCCACAGATGCCCGGCGGGTGAGAGCCTCCTCCGATGTGGATGGCCTAAGGCCATGTGTCGTCCATCTTGGTAACTCTTCTCTCTATAGGCATTGTTCCCTGACCTTTAGCCTCTTCAGAGCTTCATCAGTTCTTCTGCCCCCCTTCTTTAGCTGAAACTCAGCCGACGGGGGCCATCATAGATATCTTGCTGTGAGTGCTGTGACCTGGTCATTTAGCAACAGGTGATAAAATTATGAGGAGAATTGATTCTCCACTTGTGATTCGCAGTAACTGAATCGTTTAAGAGACATATTCTGCACTCATATTGTGTGATTTGGTGTGCTGTTTATTATGATATTTAAAGGTTTTAAATCGGAGCAGAAAGTCTTAAATTCATAAAGTTATGGCACTGAATGTTGCATGCATTGCAAGAAAAAAAATTAACGTCTTCCTCATTGTTTTTGTCTTGTGTTCTGGTAGGGGTGAATTCAGGTTAAAACTGTCCCAGTTTACCTGTATTCACCTCAAATATTTACTTGAGATGCAAAAAGAACAAATGAAATCTTGTTTTTGCAGAAACTCAACAAAATGAAGTGAGTTCATACTTAAAACAAGAACAAATATCTGTCAATGGTGTGTGAAAACTCGTTTTTCCTTTCGAATTAAGTTAATTAAAATTAAGATTTTTTTATTAGCCCATTTGCAGATATTTGTTAAACTCCATTTTGACTGATTTCACAGAAAACAAGACTATTTTCTGTCACTTTGCTTCTCAAGTGATTTATCTTGATTTAAGAATCTTTTGACATTTGCACAATACAGAGGAAGAACATCACATATTGGTTTGAAGCTGCTATTCAAACTTTCATTAATTTAACTTTTGTTTTAGTAAAAGTAATTAAAAACTATCAGAGATCTGTTATATATAGATTTCAAACATTGAAGCATTGCTGATACAAGACATTTACATTTAGAGACAATATTTGAAGAGTTCAGATGCAAAAGCCTCTAAGTGCCATTTAAAATGTTCTTCTAAAATGAGCATTTTTCTCAGGCTCCTATGTGTAGGTTCAGTCATTTCACTTTAATGGCAGTGAATAG
The DNA here is from genome assembly GCF_001515645.1 of Sinocyclocheilus grahami. Classification (NCBI taxonomy): domain Eukaryota; kingdom Metazoa; phylum Chordata; class Actinopteri; order Cypriniformes; family Cyprinidae; genus Sinocyclocheilus; species Sinocyclocheilus grahami. The sequence goes on along the minus strand of NW_015505287.1, from coordinate 358,327 downwards.
GCTCTTTTCATTGCCATTAAATTAAAAGAAAAATGAACATAGGAGCCTGAAAAAAATGCAAATTTTAGAAGAAAATTTCAGACGGCACTTAGAGGCTTTTGCATCTGAACTCTTCATTTGTGTATTTTGTTACTTTTAGTTTGTTTCTTAAAATTTCATTATATGGTTTTAAAAATGTCTTCAATTTACCCTCGTGAAACCTGCAGAAATCCTACATTAAGTCAAAATAGGTCATAAAGATGTGTTATAACAAACACTATTACACTTTTTTAATATGGTTAAAAACTGTTTAATGAATAATAGCATTCTCAAAAATGATACAAAGTGATCCAAATTATATTATTAGACAATAATGTTGATTTAATGTTACATATGTTGATTTAGATGTCTCTCCATAATCTCTCTCAGATCTCCCCTCATGGTGAAAAGATCTCCTGAGATCTAAAAATATTTACTCTGTCCCCTTCAGTCTGTGTGCCTCTGTCTCCAGCAGAGAGCATTAATTGAAGCTGGTCCCGCACCTATGGTCACTGCTATGAAGGGTTATGGTCAGATGATCACGGTTGCCACAGTTGACACACAGCATTACAATGATTCAAGCTGGATTGTTTCTGTAAGAAAAGGAAAAGCGTACAGTCTATTTCACACTGTATTTTATGAAAAGTCTTTTTATGTGGTCTTTAGGAGATTTGTATTTAATATGCGACCCTGGACCACAAAACCAGTCTTAAGTCGCTGGGGTATATTTGTAGCAATAGCCAAAAATACATTGTATGGGTCAAAATGATAGATTTTTCTTTTATGCCAAAAATCATTAGGATATTAAGTAAAGATAATGTTCGATGAAGATATTTTGTGAATTTCCTACTGTAAATATATCAAAACTTAATTTTTGATTTGTAATATGCGTTGCTAAGAACTTCATTTGGACAACTTTAAAGACGATTTTCTCAATATTTATGTATCTCGGCCAAATATTGTCCTATCCTAACAAACCATACATCAATGGAAATCTTATTTATTCAGCTGTATACATCTTTTCAAAAAAATGTACCCTTATGACTGGTTTTGTGGTCCAGGGTCACATATGGTAATATATAATTTTTTGAAGTTCTAACAGCTTAGATTTGTAATACATAATTTATACAATCTCAGATCATTTTAAGTTGAACAAACAGACACGGTGGGTGAGTTGGATTAACCTACAGTAGTTAGATGTTCCCCAAGGGCATAAAAATTAGTAAGGTTGTCGTTTTAACCATTTTATAGGTTTAATTTGTTAGTTTTATTACTTTTTGAAATGTATACATTTATTCAGTTAGCATTAATTTGATCAAAAGTGTCAGTTATGTTATTTATTTATATTACACATATTTCTATTTCAAATAAATGCTGTTCTTTTGAACTTTTTATTCATCAAATAATCTTGAAAAATATAGATGCTTCAGTATTTATATAAAATGTTTCTTAAACAGCATATTATAATGATTTCTGAAGGATCACGGGGTAATGATGCTGAAAATTCAGCTTTGTATCACAGAATAAATTACTTTTGGACATATATAGTGACGTGACGTGGCCAAGTATGGTGACCCATACTTGGAATTAGTGCTCTGCATTTACCCATCCAAAGTGCACACACAC